>NW_018400191.1:361-636 GCF_002168275.2 Theobroma umbraticum | reverse complement strand
TCATAATTGATTTTAAGTTGAATTTTTTTACATATTTGGTTAAAACAGATAATAATTGAATGTCATCCTCGAGAAACATGAAGAAAAAGTTATTCATTCGCAAGAAAAGCCTAATAATAGTCACTCATGCCTTCAAAAGACATATTACTCGCTTTAAATGGTTTTATAATCTCATAACTAACTTTAAGTTAAATTTTTTCTCATTTTTGGTTAAAATAGATTATAATTAAATATCTACCTAAAGAAACATGAAGAAAAAGCTATTCATTAGCAAG
>NW_018400191.1:147-351 GCF_002168275.2 Theobroma umbraticum | reverse complement strand
TTATAGTCACCCATGCCTTCAAAAGCCTTATTATACGCTTTAAATAGTTTTACAATCTCATAATTGATTTTAAGTTAAATGTTTTTACATTTTTGGTTAAAACATATTATAATTGAATATCTATTTTGAGAAACGTGAAGAAAAGCCTATTTATAGTTACCCATGACTTCAAAAGCCTTATTACTCTCTTTAAATAGTTTTATA
>NW_018400191.1:0-137 GCF_002168275.2 Theobroma umbraticum | reverse complement strand
TGATTTTAGGTTGAATTATTTTATATTTTTGGTTAAAATAGGTTATGATTAAATGTTTACCTTGAGAAACATGAAGAAAAAATTATTCATTAGTAAGAAAAGTCCATTTATAGTCACCCATGCCTTCAAAAGCCTTA
>NW_018400190.1:912-1027 GCF_002168275.2 Theobroma umbraticum | reverse complement strand
TAGCTTTAAAATTATTATAGTTTTGATTATGAAAAATGATCAAATTTGCTGGAACATTATTTAAGTAATCCTTGACAAATGCTTGAAATGATTTAACTTCCATACATTTGTTCTT
>NW_018400190.1:704-902 GCF_002168275.2 Theobroma umbraticum | reverse complement strand
AAGCTTGACTTTTGAAGTTATTGAACTATACTTATAAACTTGTATGACCTTGGTGTATGAGTGCTTATGATTCCCATTCATTAAAGCTCGATCTAAAGATTAAAGGAAAATTTAGATGCACTCATTAAAGGGGAGTTTTTAATATCAATTTTAATGATGAAAACAAAGAGAAGGAAGACTAAGTTAAATAGAGTTTGA
>NW_018400190.1:488-694 GCF_002168275.2 Theobroma umbraticum | reverse complement strand
TGTTTAATTTTTATGTGTGATGCTTTGTTTTGGTTTTAATGAATATTATGGAAAGAAAACTAGATGCATTGACTAAGGGGGAGTAACGCATTATGCATAAAGATTTGAAGCATTTATATTGAACATAGACATTACACTATTAATCTTGGAGAGTTTTGTCATCATCAAAAATAAGAGATAGAGAATGTTGACTCTATATGTTTTTG
>NW_018400190.1:353-474 GCF_002168275.2 Theobroma umbraticum | reverse complement strand
TTCTCATTCATTGGTGTCTAATTATATTGTTTAAGTGTGCAGGACAAATACATTCAATAATTAGTTAAAAATTCAAGAGACAATATCAAAACTAACAAGAATAAGGAGCTATAAGTGAGCA
>NW_018400190.1:0-163 GCF_002168275.2 Theobroma umbraticum | reverse complement strand
TTATTACCAGAAATCGGGTTCAGAAACAGAAACGACTCAATCGACCAAGAAAGTTCGTTAGTCACCCAAGAGGGTACTACCAGAAATGCTCAAAGACAGAGTCTATTGCCAAAAACTGAGTTCAAAAATAGAAACGACTTAGTCGACTAAGTGATATCGATTA
>NW_018400189.1:657-1226 GCF_002168275.2 Theobroma umbraticum | reverse complement strand
ATCCATTAGTATGAAAAGTCCATTTATTATCACTCAAGCATTCGAATGTCTTATTACTTGCTTTAAATAGTTTTAGAAACTAATAATTGATTTTAAGTTGATTTGTTTTACATTTTTTGTCAAAACAGAATATAATTGAATGTCTAACTTAAGAAACGTGAGGAAAAAGACATTCATTGATAAGAAAACTCCATTTATAGTCAGTCATTCCTTCAAAAGCCTTATTACTTGTTTTAAATGGTTTTACAATCTCATAATTGATTTTAAGTTGAATTTCTTTTTACATTTTTAGTTAAAATATATTATAATTGAATGTCTACCTCAAGAAACGTAAAGAAAAAGGTATTTATTGACAAGAAAAGTCTATTTATAGTCACCCATTCCTTCAAAAGCCTTATTACTCTCTTTATATGGTTTTATAATCTCAAAATTGATTTTAAGTTGAATTCTTTGCACATTTTTGGTTAAAATCGATTATGATTGATTGTCTACCTCGAGAAACATGAAGAAAAAGATATTCATTGATAAGAAAACTCTATTTATAGTCACCTATTCCTTCAAAAGACTTA
>NW_018400189.1:0-614 GCF_002168275.2 Theobroma umbraticum | reverse complement strand
TTTAAATGGTTTTAAAAACTAACAATTAATTTTAAGTTGAATTTTTTTACATTTTTGGTTAAAATAGAATGTAATTGAATGTCTACCTTGAGAGACATAAAGAAAGAGGCATTCATTCGCAAGAAAACTCCATTTATAGTCACCCATTCCATCAAAAGCTTTATTATTTGCTTTAAATGGCTTTATAATGCCATAATTGATTTTAAATTGAATTGTTTTACATTTCTAGTTTAAACAGATTATAATTGAATGTTTACCTCAAGAAACATGAAGAAAAAAGCATTCATCGACAAAAAAAGTCCATTTATAGTCACCCACTCCTTCAAAAGCCTTATTACTCGTTTTAAATGGTTTTACAATCTTATAATTAATTTTAAGTTGAATTTTTTTATATTTTCAGTTTAAACATATTATAATTGAATGTCTACTTCAAGAAACGTAAAGAAAAGGGCATTCATTGACAAGAAAAGTCCATTTATAGTCACCAATTCCTTCAAAAGCTTTATTACTTACTTTAAATGGTTTTGTAATGTCATAATTGATTTTAACTTAAATTTTTTTATATTTATAATTAAAAAAGAATATAATTGAATGTCTGCCTTAGGAAACGTAAA
>NW_018400188.1:1096-1279 GCF_002168275.2 Theobroma umbraticum | reverse complement strand
TTTAAGTTGAATTGTTTTATATTTTTCATTAAAACAGACTATAATTGAATGCTTGTCCCAGAAAACATGTGGCAAAGTCATTCATTTAGAAGAAAAATCCATTTACAATCACCAAGTCCTTCAAAAGCCTTATTACTTACTATAAATAGTTTTATAATCTCATAATTGATTTTAAGTTAAATT
>NW_018400188.1:725-897 GCF_002168275.2 Theobroma umbraticum | reverse complement strand
AATTGTTTTATAATCTCATAATTGACTTTAAGTTGAATTTTTTTACATTTTTGTTTAAAACAGTCTTTAATTAAATGTCTACCTCAAGAAACGTGAAGAAACAAGAATTTATTGGCAAAAAAGTCCATTTATAGTCACTCATTCTTTCAAAAGCCTTATTACTTGCTTTAAA
>NW_018400188.1:123-229 GCF_002168275.2 Theobroma umbraticum | reverse complement strand
GGCTAAAACAGGCTATATTTAAATATCTACTGTGAGAAACGTGAAAAAAAAAGCTATCAATTGACAAGAAAAGTCAATTTATAGTTACCCATTCCTTCAAAAGGCT
>NW_018400188.1:0-113 GCF_002168275.2 Theobroma umbraticum | reverse complement strand
TTTAAATAGTTTTATAATCTCATAATTGAATTTAAGCTAAATTGTTTTACATTTTTCAATAAAACAGACTATAATTGAATGTCTACCTTAAGAAACATGAAGAAAAAGGTATT
>NW_018400187.1:1113-1248 GCF_002168275.2 Theobroma umbraticum | reverse complement strand
ATTAGCTCATAATATCTAATAAAGACAATATCCAAAAAAATTTAGCCATGAATCGAAGTCAAAGAAAATAAGAAAAATACTAAAGTAAGAGAGAAAACTAATAGTTAGAGCTTTGTGATCTTGATTCTCCCTCCA
>NW_018400187.1:937-1076 GCF_002168275.2 Theobroma umbraticum | reverse complement strand
TAACCTAATTTTCAAAATCCCGTCAACTTTTTTAATTTTTGAAAAATTGCCTAGCGCTGCGATGCTACTTCTCCAGCGCGCCAGTGTTGAGCTCTCTAGAAATTTGTATGTGTGCTTCCTTTCATCAACGCTGCAGCCT
>NW_018400187.1:455-596 GCF_002168275.2 Theobroma umbraticum | reverse complement strand
ACCAAGAATCACGTCAATTGAGCTTCTGTATTGAAAGATATGCTCCAAATACTGCAACATGTTCACTCCATGCGTGCTGCTGCAGTACTCTGATTTTGACAAATATTTTGACCAAGATACAGTCCGAACTGGGTGAATTGA
>NW_018400187.1:117-236 GCF_002168275.2 Theobroma umbraticum | reverse complement strand
TCAATTAATCACTTACCAAGCAATTAAACATAAACTAGAAAAACACCTAAAATGTTAAAATTCGAACCCAAATCTCTAAGATGTAGCTACTTAAGCCTTCAAAATGTGTCAAAATAACT
>NW_018400187.1:0-107 GCF_002168275.2 Theobroma umbraticum | reverse complement strand
GAGTTATCACCACCATTTTGAATTGAAATTCAAATATACTGAAATAAAATGAAAAGAATTTTAATTGACTCAAGTGAACTTACTTGAGCTTGAATGCTTGAACAAAG
>NW_018400186.1:1200-1323 GCF_002168275.2 Theobroma umbraticum | reverse complement strand
ATTTTTTTTACATTATTGGTTAAAGAATATTATAATTGAATGTCTAGCTCGAGTGATGTGAAAAAAAAGATATTCATTGGCAAGAAAAGTCCATTTGTAGTCACCCATTCCTTCAAAAGCCAT
>NW_018400186.1:887-1022 GCF_002168275.2 Theobroma umbraticum | reverse complement strand
AATAGACTATAATTGAATATTTACATCAAGAAACGTGAAGAAACAAGCATTCATGGGCAAGAAAAGTCCATTTATGGTCTTTTATTCCTTCAAAAGCCTTATTACTCGTTTTAAATTATTTTATAATATCATAAT
>NW_018400186.1:419-555 GCF_002168275.2 Theobroma umbraticum | reverse complement strand
TACTCGCTTTAAATTCTTTTATAATCTCATAATTGATTTTTAGATGAATTTTTTTATTTTTTTGGTTAAAACAGACTATAAATGAATGTCTACCTCAAAAAACATGAAGAAACAAGCATTCATTAGCAACAAAAGT
>NW_018400186.1:0-110 GCF_002168275.2 Theobroma umbraticum | reverse complement strand
TACTCGATTTAAATGGTTTTATGATCTCATAATTGATTTTAAGTTGAATTTTTTACATTTTCTTTAAAACAGACTATAATTGAATGTCTACCTCGAGAAACATGAAGAAA
>NW_018400185.1:1092-1228 GCF_002168275.2 Theobroma umbraticum | reverse complement strand
AAAAGGCTGTTGAAGGAATGGGAGGCTATAAATGGACTTTTCGTATCAATGAATATTTTTTTCTTCATGTTTCTTGAGGCAGATAGTCAATTATAGTCTATTTTAATGAAAAAAGTAAAAAAATTTAACTTAAAAT
>NW_018400185.1:956-1082 GCF_002168275.2 Theobroma umbraticum | reverse complement strand
ATTAGAAAACCATTTAAAGCGAGTAATAAGTCTTTTAAAGGAATGGGTGATTATAAATGGCCTTTTCTTGCCAATGAATACACTTTTCTTCATGTTTCTCAAGATAAACATTCAATTATTGTCTAT
>NW_018400185.1:795-946 GCF_002168275.2 Theobroma umbraticum | reverse complement strand
AATGTAAAAAACTTCAACGTAAAATCAATTACTAGATTATAAAATCACTTAAAGTAAGTAATAAGGCTTTTGAAGGAATGAGAGGTCGTAAATAGAATTTTCTTGCCAATGAATGCTTTTTTCTTTATGTTTCTCAAGGAAGACATTCAAT
>NW_018400185.1:464-599 GCF_002168275.2 Theobroma umbraticum | reverse complement strand
TGAATGCTTTTTTCTTCACGGTTCTCAAGGCAGACATTCAATTATAGCCTTTTTTAACAAAAAAATGTAACAAATTCAACTTAAAATTAATTATTAGACTAGAAAATCATTTAAAGTGAGTAATAAGGCTTTTGA
>NW_018400185.1:298-454 GCF_002168275.2 Theobroma umbraticum | reverse complement strand
GACTATAAATGGATTTTTCTTACCATTGAATACTTTTGTCTTCATGTTTCTCGAGATAAACAATCAATTATTGTCTGTTTTAATCAAAAACATAAAAAAATTCAACTTAAAATCAATAATTAGATTATAAAATCATTTAAAGCAAGTAATAAGGCT
>NW_018400185.1:117-288 GCF_002168275.2 Theobroma umbraticum | reverse complement strand
GGAAGGCTATAAATAGACTTTTATTGCCAATGAATACTTTTTTCTTCATTTTTTTCAAAGTAGACATTCAATTATAACCTGTTTTAATGAAAAATATAAAACAATTCCACTTAAATTTAATTATGAGATTATAAAACTAAGTAGAACGAGTAAAAAGGCTATTAAAGGAAT
>NW_018400185.1:0-107 GCF_002168275.2 Theobroma umbraticum | reverse complement strand
AAATTGACTTTTTTTATCAATGAATGCATTTTTGTTCACGTCTGTCAAGGCAAAAGTTCAATTATAGTCTGTTTTAATGAAAAATGTAAAAAATTTTAACTTAAAAT
>NW_018400184.1:2093-2270 GCF_002168275.2 Theobroma umbraticum | reverse complement strand
CAATGAATGCTTTTTTTCTTCACTTTTCTTAAGGGAGACATTCAATTATAGTCTGTTTTAATGAAAAATGTAAAAAAATTAGACTTAAATTTAATTATGAGATTATAAAATCGTTTAGAATGAGTAAAATGGCTATTAAAAGAATGAGAGGCTATAAATGGACTTTTTTTATCAATG
>NW_018400184.1:1924-2083 GCF_002168275.2 Theobroma umbraticum | reverse complement strand
TCTTCACGATTGTCAAGGCAGACATTTAATTATAGTCTGTTTCAATGAAAACTGTAAAAAAATTCAACTTAAAATAAATTATGACATTATAAAACCATTCGAAGCATGTAATAAGGCTTTTGAAGGAATAGGTGATTATAAATGGACTTTTCTTGATAA
>NW_018400184.1:1795-1914 GCF_002168275.2 Theobroma umbraticum | reverse complement strand
TTTCTTCACGTTTCTCGAGATAAACATTCAATTATTATTTGTTTTAATAAAAGATATAAAAAAAATTAACTTAAAATCAATTACGAGATTATAAAACTATTTAAAGTGAGTAATAAGGC
>NW_018400184.1:1677-1783 GCF_002168275.2 Theobroma umbraticum | reverse complement strand
GGGAGGCTATAAGTAGACTTTTCTTACCAATGAATGCTTTTTTCTTCACATTTCCTGAAATAGACAATCAATTATTGTCTGTTTTAATCAAAAATATAAAAAAATT
>NW_018400184.1:1555-1667 GCF_002168275.2 Theobroma umbraticum | reverse complement strand
TCAATTGTTAGATTATAAAACCATTTAAAGCTAGTAATAAGCCTTTTGAAGGATTGAAAGGCTATATATGAACTTTTCTTGCCAATAAATGCTCTTTTCTTCACGTTTCTTG
>NW_018400184.1:1177-1294 GCF_002168275.2 Theobroma umbraticum | reverse complement strand
TGCTCTTTTCTTCATGTTTCCCAAGATAGATATTCAATTATAGTATGTTTTAATCAAAAATGTAAAAAAATATCAACTTAAAATCAATTATTAGATTATAAAACCATTTAAAGTGAG
>NW_018400184.1:817-1013 GCF_002168275.2 Theobroma umbraticum | reverse complement strand
TAAAACTATTTAGAATGAGTAAAAAGGTTGTTGAAGGAATGGGAGGCTATAAATAAACTTTTCGTATCAATGAATGCTTTTTCCTTCATGTTTCTTGAGGCAGATATTCAATTATAGTATGTTTTAATGAAAATTGTAAAAAAATTCAACCTAAAATTAATTATGAGATTAGAAAACTATTTAAAGCGAGTAATAA
>NW_018400184.1:575-699 GCF_002168275.2 Theobroma umbraticum | reverse complement strand
AAGTAAGTAATAAGGCTTTTGAAGGAATGAGAGGTTGTAAATAGACTTTTCTTATCAATGAAAGCTTTTTTTTACGTTTCTCAAGGCAGACATTCAATTATATTCTATTTTAATGAAAAATGTA
>NW_018400184.1:354-536 GCF_002168275.2 Theobroma umbraticum | reverse complement strand
TTTAGAACGAGTAAAAAGGCTGTTGAAGGATTGAAAGGCTATAAATAGACTTTTATTATCAATGAATGCTTTTTTCTTCATGATTCTTGAGGCAAACATTCAATTATAGCCTGTTTTAATAAAAAATATAAAAAAAATTTAACTTAAAATCAATTATGAGACTAGAAAACTATTTAAAGCGA
>NW_018400184.1:185-344 GCF_002168275.2 Theobroma umbraticum | reverse complement strand
TTTTGAAGGAATGGGTGGCTATAAATGAACTTTTTTGCCATTGAATACTTTTGTCTTCACGTTTATTGAGATAGACAGTCAATTATTGTTTGTTTTAATCAAAAATGTTAAAAAATTTAACTTAAAATTAATTATTAGAGTATAAAACCATTTAAAGAA
>NW_018400184.1:0-175 GCF_002168275.2 Theobroma umbraticum | reverse complement strand
CTTTTGAAGGAATAAGAGGCTATAAATAGACTTTTCTTGCCAATGAATACCTTTTTCTTCATATTTCTTAAGGCAAACATTCAATTATTTTCTGTTTTAATGAAAAATGTAAAAAAATTGTACTTAAAATTAATTATGAGTTTATAAAACCATTTAGAACGAGTAAAAAGGCTAT
>NW_018400183.1:1455-3208 GCF_002168275.2 Theobroma umbraticum | reverse complement strand
AAATAAGACTTATATCTATAGTAAATTAAGAACCAGAGAAGTAAATGATAAGTACAGAAATAACAAAAAAGCATGAACACAAAAAGTAGAAACAAACTCATATATGAAATAACATCACAAACTCATATATGAAATTCATCTATTGACTTAACAAAACATAGATAGCATGAAACGACATGAAAAGATGTAAAACTTTAAATAATTTTTAGATTTGCAACTTATCATTATACTTAAGTTTAATTTATGATGAATTATATTTGTCATTATACGAAATAAGAAGTTTCAATGCAACCCATGAAGTTATTGATATCTTTACACAGATGTTATTCATTGCCCTTTCAACTCTCCTCTTCATTTCAAGTTCTTTTTCTTTTTCTCTCATGGGTTTTCTACATTTTTTCAATTAAGATGTCCCTTCTTTTTTAAAAAAAATCTAATCTTAACTTCTTTGGATAATGTTTTCCTTCTTTTAATGGGCTTTTCTTTTGAGAGATATTATATATGGGTTTTTAGAGTAGTTTGAGAATTTTTATTTGAAAGAAATAGGTTATCTTTGGTTCTATCTTTTCTTTAAGGATTAAATTTAACAAAAAAGAATAAAGCTTGATTCAATTAAATTTAGAATGGTCAAAATAAAGATGGATTTGTCAATGAGATTAATATTTGATGAATTGATAATGTATATTGCTTCTATATACTGTCATGCCACCAAATTCTCACCCCTTATTAATGAGGTAAAATGTGGATATTAGTTTGAAGCTGTACATTGTTTGTACATCAAATACTAAACATTCTTAATAATATTGAATGCTTGGATAATAATTACAAAACAGATGTGGTTGGGAAAAAAACTTGAGACTTATATTAGAATTCAAATTTCCTTTTGTATTAATATTTAATGCATTGACAATATAAAGTTTCTATCCATTGCCAGCTCACCAAATGCTGCCATCTCATTAATGAGGTAAAACTAAAAATCTTAATGACTTAAACTTAAATATTAAAAAGTTTTTAATAATTAGTTAAATAAAAAACAAAAATAAAATTTCTATCTCTAACTCCCTCACAACGTTCTTTGATTGTTCTCCACTTTTTTATCCTCTCTGACTCCATTATCTTTTTCTCCCCTCCTTCTCCTTCTTCTTCCCTTAAAATTAAGTTTGGCAATATTATTGAACTTTGAGAGATGTCAAGATAATATTTACTTGTTGACTTTAGTGATATATTTTTTAGGTGATTTTTGTAGTTAATTTAGGGTTGTAATGTGATAATCAATTTTAAAAAAAAAACAAATTAAGGTTTACTTTTAGTTTGATTTAGGGTTATAATGTGAAAAGCATTAATGTTAAATAATAAAAATGGTAAAAGAAATTAAATAACATCAACTTAATATCAAATTAAAATTCTAATAGAAGTTATGACAATTTTTTCAAAAGTTTCCAACAGTGATACTACCCCACAGTCACAAATTCTAAGGAAAGATTCTTTATCACAATTGGTGGTCAAATCGACTAGTTGCCTAACCCATCTGGCTCTAATGCTAACTAACAAAAGAATTACTTCCATATTGAGCTACAAGGCGTTTTGATTCGGTTGTCATTTTTCTCTCTTTTTCTTAAAACAAAAAGAAAATCTCCATACCAAATTTATCACTCTTTCTCCCTCTTAGGGTTTTAACAACACTTTCTCTTAAAAATTCAATAAGATTCTAGTTTGGATGCCTATGGAAGAACAAGAAAAGAAGGTGAAAAAG
>NW_018400183.1:0-1355 GCF_002168275.2 Theobroma umbraticum | reverse complement strand
AAAAAAATCTATTTCTTTTTTCTTTCTCTAACTCCCTCACAATGTTTTTTTATCTCTCTTTAAATCCACCTTGTTCTCCCCTTCTTCTTCTATTAAAATTAAAAATTAAAATATTTCACTTATTCTAAAAACCTTTTTCACCTTCTTTTCTTGTTCTTCCATAGGCATCCAAACTAGAATCTTATTTAATTCTTAAGAGAAAGTGTTGTTAAAACCCTAAGAGAGAGAAAGAGTGATAAATTTGGTATGGAGATTTTCTTTTTGTTTTACGAAAAAAAGAGAAAAATGACAACCGAATCAAAAAGCCTTGTAGCTCAACAGGGAAGTAATTCTTTTGCTAGTTACCATTGGAGCCAGATGGGCAAGGCAACTAGCCGATTTGACCACCAATTGTGATAAAGAATTCTTCCTTAGAATTTGTGACGGTGGGATAGTATCAATATTGGAAACTTTTGAAAAAATATTCACAACTTCTATTAGAATTTTAATTTCATATTAAGTTGATGTTATTTAATTTCTTTTACCATTTTTATTATTTACCGTTAATGCTTTTCACATTATAACCTTAAATCAAACAAAACCTAAACCTTAATTTGTTTATTAAAAAAAATTGATTATCACATTACACCCTAAATCAACTACAAAAATCACCTAAAAAATATATCACTAAAGTCAACAAGTAAATATTATATTGACATCTCTAGAAGTTCAATAATATTGCCAAGTTTAATTTTAATGGAAGAAGAAGAAGAAGGAGGGGAGAAAAAGATAATGGAGTTAGAGGAGATAAAAAAGTGGAGAACAATCAAAGAACGTTGTGAAAGAGTTAGATATAGAAATTTTTTTTGTTTTTTATTTATCTAATTATTAAAAAAATTTTAATATTTAAGTTTAAGTCTTTAAGATTTTTAGTTTTACCTCATTAATAAGCTGGCAGCATTTGGTGAGCTAGCAATGGATAGAAACTTTATATTTTCAATGCATTAAATATTAATACAAAAGGAAATTTGAATTCTAATATAAGTCTCATGTTTTCTTCCCAACCACATCTGTTTTGTAATTCTTATCCAAGCATTCAATATTATTAACAATGTTTAATATTTGATGTACAAACAATGTACAGCTTCAAAATAATATCCACATTTTACCTCATTAATTAGGTGTGAGAATTTGGTGGCTTGATAGTATATAGAAGCTATATACATTATCAATTCATCAAATATTAATCTCATTAACAAATCCATCTTTATTTTGACCATTCTAAATTTAATTGAATCAAGGTTTATTCTTTTTTGTTAAATTTAATCCTTAAAGAAAGGATAGAACAAAAGATAACCCATTTCTTTCAAATAAAA
>NW_018400182.1:1377-1525 GCF_002168275.2 Theobroma umbraticum | reverse complement strand
ATCAATTACAATATGCAAGAGTAATTGATTTTTTGATGTATGCAATGACATGTATAAGGCTAGATATAGCATTTGCTGTTGGAAAATTGAGTAAATATACAAGTAATCCAGGCACTTTGCATTGGCAAGCCATAAATCGAGTACTAAG
>NW_018400182.1:698-862 GCF_002168275.2 Theobroma umbraticum | reverse complement strand
TAATTTCTGATGGAGTGATCACTATAACTTTTGTGAGGTCTAGTGAAAATTTGGTGGATCCTTTAACAAAAATCTTGCTAGAGATCTTGTAAATAAGACCTCAAAAAGGGTGGGGCTCAAGCTCATAAATTGAAAGTCACCCATGGTGGAAACTCAACTCAACG
>NW_018400182.1:520-667 GCF_002168275.2 Theobroma umbraticum | reverse complement strand
AGACAAAGTACATCATTTGTATGTGGCTGTTAGCACTATAATATAATATGTTATGTTCCATCCTAAGTGAAGTGCTAGGGACCCATAATGGTGAGGAAAAGATGAGTTATATATCTTAATAGACCCATAACATAATTTGTTAGAATG
>NW_018400182.1:134-362 GCF_002168275.2 Theobroma umbraticum | reverse complement strand
TGTGGCCGCTTCTAGGAGTTCAAGAGCTTGGCTCTAACAGCACTCATGAAAAGAAGATATGGACACATGGCCATAAAAGCGTCACCGAATACTGAGCATTCATTGGTGTTGAAATCATTGTGTGAAATGTGTTCGGTTAACTAAATGGAATAGCTGGTTCAAAGCAGAGTCTATCATGCAATTTCGGTTAACTTTAATATGTTTTCACTAAGTGAAGGTTCAATCGGA
>NW_018400182.1:0-124 GCF_002168275.2 Theobroma umbraticum | reverse complement strand
ATTTATGCAATTGATTTCCAAGATTATCGAAAAATTTGGATTAATTTGAAAATGAAAAGGGGTTGTTGGATGTCAGTTAAAATTCTACTACGTAAGTATACGTATCGAATATATAGTATATTAG
>NW_018400181.1:990-1093 GCF_002168275.2 Theobroma umbraticum | reverse complement strand
ATGTAAAAAAATTCAACTTAAAATCAATGATTAGATTATAAAACCATTTAAAGTAAGAAATAAGGCTTTTGAAGGAATGGGAGGCTGTAAACAGACTTTTCTT
>NW_018400181.1:779-980 GCF_002168275.2 Theobroma umbraticum | reverse complement strand
GCTTTTTTCTTTACGCTTCTCAAGGAAAACATTCAATTATAGTCTGGTTTAATGAAAAATTGTAAAAAAATTGAACTCAAAATCATTTATGAGATAATAAAATCATTTAGAACGAGTAAAAAGGCTATTGAAGGAATGAGAGGCTAGAAATGGACTTTTTGTATCAATGAATGGTTTTTTCTTCATGTTTCTTGAGGCAAA
>NW_018400181.1:338-498 GCF_002168275.2 Theobroma umbraticum | reverse complement strand
GAAGGAATGGGTGACTATAAATGGACTTTTCTTGCCAATGAATGCTTTTTTATTTATGTTTCCCAAGATAGACATTCAATTATTATCTATTGTAATCAAAAATATAAAAAACATAAACAAAAAATCAATTATTAGATTATAAAATCACTTAAAGTAAGTA
>NW_018400181.1:163-328 GCF_002168275.2 Theobroma umbraticum | reverse complement strand
TGAAGGAATGAGAGGCTGTAAATAGACTTTCCTTGCCAATGAATGTTTTTTCTTTATGTTTCTCAAGGTAGACACATTCAATTATATTCTGTTTTAATGAAAAATGTAAAAAAATTGAATTTAAAATCAATTATGAGTTTATAAAACCATTTAGAATGAGTAAAA
>NW_018400181.1:0-153 GCF_002168275.2 Theobroma umbraticum | reverse complement strand
AGGACTAGAAGGCTATAAATAGACTTTTATTCTCAATGAATGGTTTTTTCTTTACAGTTCTCGAGGTAGACATTCTATTATAGCCTGTTTTAACAAAACAATGTAAAAAAATTCAACTTAAAATCAATTATGAGATGAGAAAACCATTTAAAG
>NW_018400180.1:2340-2482 GCF_002168275.2 Theobroma umbraticum | reverse complement strand
TTGAACTTAAAATCAATTATGAGATTATAAAACCATTTAGAAGGAGTAAAAAGGTCGTTGAAGGACTAGGAGGCTATAAATAGACTTTTGTTATCAATGAATATATTTCTTTTCACGAGTCATGAGGTAGACATTCAATTAT
>NW_018400180.1:1921-2131 GCF_002168275.2 Theobroma umbraticum | reverse complement strand
TTCTCGAGATAGATAGTCAATTATTGTCTGTTTTAATAAAAAATATAAAAAAAACTCAAGTTAAAATCAATTTTTAGATTATAAAATTATTTAAAGCAAGTAATAAGGCCGTTGAAGGAATGATAGGCTATAAATAGACTTTTCTTGCCAATGAATGGTTTTTTCTTCACTTTCCTCAAGACAGACATTCAATTATAGTCTGTTTTAATG
>NW_018400180.1:1777-1911 GCF_002168275.2 Theobroma umbraticum | reverse complement strand
AAAAATTTAACTTAAAATTAATTATGAGCTTATAAAACCATCTTTTGTTATCAACGAATACTTTTTTCTTCACAGTTCTTGAGGCAAACATTCAATTATAGCCTGTTCTAACAAAAAATGTAAAAAAATTCAAC
>NW_018400180.1:1323-1466 GCF_002168275.2 Theobroma umbraticum | reverse complement strand
TAAAACCATTTAAAGTGAGTAATAAGGCTTTTGAAGAAATGTGTGACTATAAATGAACTTTTCTTGAAAATGAATTCTTTTTCCTTCAGGTTTCTCAAGATAGACATTCAATTATTGTCTGTTTTAATCAAAAATGTAAAAAA
>NW_018400180.1:1118-1231 GCF_002168275.2 Theobroma umbraticum | reverse complement strand
CCTGTTTTAACGAAAAATGTAAAAATATTCAACTTAAAATCAATTATGAGATTAGAAATCTATTTAAAGCGAGTAATAAGGCTTTTGAAGGAATGGGTGACTACAAATAGACT
>NW_018400180.1:459-959 GCF_002168275.2 Theobroma umbraticum | reverse complement strand
GAATGAGAGGCTATAAATAGACTTTTCTTGCAAATGAATACTTTTTTCTTCACTTTTCTCATGGCGGACATTCAATTATAGTTTGTTTTAATGAAAATGTAAAAAAATTGAATTTAAAATTTATTATGAGCTTATAAAACGATTTAGAACGAGTAAAAAGCTGTTGAAGGATGGGAGGCTATAAATAGACTTTTGTTATCAATGAATGCTTTTCTCTTCATGGTTCTTAAGGCAGACATTCAATTATAGCCTGTTCCAACCAAAAATGTAAAAAAATTCAGCTCAAAATCAATTATTAGATTATAAACTATTGAAAGCAAGTAATAAGACTTTTGAAGAAATAGGTAACTAGAAATAGACTTTTCTTGCCAATGAATGTGTTTTTCTTCACATTTCTTGAGGTGGACATTCAATTATAGTCTGTTTTAATGAAACATGTAAACAACCTCAACTTAAAATCAATTATGACATTATAAAATCATTTAAAGTGAGTAATAAGG
>NW_018400180.1:149-257 GCF_002168275.2 Theobroma umbraticum | reverse complement strand
AAGGAATGAGAGGCTATAAATAGACTTTTCTTACCAATAAATGCTTTTTTCTTCATATTTATCGAGGTAAACATTTAATTATAGCCTGTTTTAACAAAAAATATAAAA
>NW_018400180.1:0-139 GCF_002168275.2 Theobroma umbraticum | reverse complement strand
TAAAATCAATTATGAGATTATAAAACTATTTGAAGTGAGTAATATGGCTTTTAAAGGAAAAGGTGACTATAAATGGACTTTTCTTGTCAATGAAAGCTTTTTTCTTCATGTTTCTCGAGGTAAATATTCAATTATAGTC
>NW_018400179.1:1448-1579 GCF_002168275.2 Theobroma umbraticum | reverse complement strand
TTATAATCTCATAATTGATTTTAAGTCGACTTTTTTATAATTTTTATTAAAACATACTGTAATTGAATGTTTGGCTCGACAAACGTGTAGAAAAACCTATTTATTTAGAAAAAAAGTCTATTTATAGTCTC
>NW_018400179.1:1147-1304 GCF_002168275.2 Theobroma umbraticum | reverse complement strand
CACTTTAAATAGATTTATAATCTCAAAATTGATTTTAAGTTCAATTTGTTTTACGTTTTGATTAAAACAGATTATCATTGAATGCCTATGTCAAGAAACGTGAAGAAAAAAGTATTCATTGGGAAGAAAAATCCATTTATAGCCTTTCATTCCTTTA
>NW_018400179.1:725-839 GCF_002168275.2 Theobroma umbraticum | reverse complement strand
TTATGTTAAACTTTTTTTACATTACTGGTTAAAACAGACTATAATTAAATGTCTCCATCGAGAAACATGAAGAAAAAGGTATTTATTGGTAAGAAAAGTACATTTATAGTCACC
>NW_018400179.1:563-715 GCF_002168275.2 Theobroma umbraticum | reverse complement strand
AAAGCCTTATTACCATTTTAAATGGTTTGTAATCTCAAATTTGATTTTTAAGTTCAATTTTTTTATATTTTTGGTTAAAACAGATTACAATTGAATGCATACCTCATGACATGTAGAGAAAAAGGCATTCATTGGCAAGAAAAGTCTATTTA
>NW_018400179.1:430-547 GCF_002168275.2 Theobroma umbraticum | reverse complement strand
CAAAATCCTTATTACTCACTTTAAATAGTTTTATAATCTCATAATTGATTTTATTTTCAAATTTTTTTACATTATTAGTTAAATAGACCATAATTGAGTGCCTGCCTTAAAAAACGT
>NW_018400179.1:0-112 GCF_002168275.2 Theobroma umbraticum | reverse complement strand
TGAATTCATTTGCAAGAAAAGTCTATTTATAGTCACGTATTCTTTTAAAAACCTGATTACTCACTTTAAATAGTTTTATAATCTCAAAATTAATTTTCAGTTTAATTTTTTT
>NW_018400178.1:868-1037 GCF_002168275.2 Theobroma umbraticum | reverse complement strand
GATTTATAGTCACCCATTCCTTCAAAAGCCTTATTACTAACTTTAAATGGTTTTTTAATCTCATAATTGATTTTAGGTTGAATTCTTTTACATTTCTGGTTAAAACAGATTATAATTGAATGTTTGCCTTGGAATACGTGTAGAAAAAGGCATTCATTAGTAAGAAAAG
>NW_018400178.1:294-541 GCF_002168275.2 Theobroma umbraticum | reverse complement strand
AAAGCCCATTTATAGTCACCTAAGCCTTTGAAAGCCTTAGTATTCGCTTTAAATGGTTTTATAATCTCATAATTAATTCTAAGTTGAATTTTTACATTTTTGGTTAAACCAGATTATAATTAAATGCTTAAATTTGGGACATATAAAGAAAATGCTATTTATTAAGAAGAAAAGTCTATTAATAGCCACCCATACTTTTGAAAGCCTTATTACTTGCTATAAAGGTTTTATAATCACATAATTGATT
>NW_018400178.1:0-145 GCF_002168275.2 Theobroma umbraticum | reverse complement strand
TATTTTTAGTAAAACCAAATTATAATTGAATGTTTGCCTCAAAAAAGTGAAGAAATAGGCATTCATTGACAACAAAAGTCCATTTATAGTCGTCGCCCATTCCTTCAAAGCCTTATTACTCACTTTAAATGGTTTTATAATCTCT
>NW_018400177.1:990-1140 GCF_002168275.2 Theobroma umbraticum | reverse complement strand
GTAATAAGGCTTTTGAAGGAATGAGAGGGTATAAATAGACTTTTCTAGGCAATGAATGTTTTTTTCTTCACATTTCTGGAGGTAAACATTCAATTGTAGCCTATTTTAATGAAAAATGTAAAAATATTCAACTTAAAATCAATTATGAGA
>NW_018400177.1:738-864 GCF_002168275.2 Theobroma umbraticum | reverse complement strand
AGTCTGTTTTAATCAAAGATGGAAAAAAATTCAACCTAAAATCAATTATGAGATAGAAAACCATTTAAAGCGAGTAATAAGCCTTTTGAAGGATTGGGTGACTATAAATAAACTTTGTTGTCACTG
>NW_018400177.1:149-456 GCF_002168275.2 Theobroma umbraticum | reverse complement strand
AGTAATAAGGCTTTTGAAGGAATGAGAGGCTATAAATAGACTTTTCTTGCCAAGAAATGCTTTTTTCTTCACTTTTCTCAAGGTAAACATTCAATTAAAGTCTATTTTAATGAAAAATGTAAAAGTATTCAACTTAAAATTAATTATGAGATGATAAAATTATTCAGAACGAGTAAAAAGGCTATTAAAGGAATTGGAGGTTATAAATGAACTTTTCTTATCAATGAACGCTTTTTTCTTCACGATTGTCAAGGCAGACATTCAATTATAGTTTGTTTTAAAGAAAAATGTAAAAAAATTTAACTTA
>NW_018400177.1:0-139 GCF_002168275.2 Theobroma umbraticum | reverse complement strand
TGACATTATAAAGCTATTCGAAGCGTGTAATAAGGCTTTTGAAGGAATAGGTTACTCTATATGGACTTTTCTTGATAATGAATACTTTTTCCTTCATGTTTATCGAGATAAACCTTCAATTATTGCCTATTTTAATCAA
>NW_018400176.1:1391-1511 GCF_002168275.2 Theobroma umbraticum | reverse complement strand
GTTAAATTTTTTTAGATTTTTGATTAAAACATACTATAATTGAATGTCTACCTCGAGGAATGTAAAGAACCAAGCATTCATTGATGAGAAAAGTCAATTTAGAGTCACCCATTATTTCAA
>NW_018400176.1:1286-1381 GCF_002168275.2 Theobroma umbraticum | reverse complement strand
ACTCGCTTTAAATGGTTTTATAATATCATAACTGATTTTAAATTGAATTTTTTACATTTTTTATTAAAACATAATATAATTGAATGTCTACCTCG
>NW_018400176.1:1169-1270 GCF_002168275.2 Theobroma umbraticum | reverse complement strand
AAGCATTCATTGATAAGAAAAATCCATTTAGAGTCATCCATTCTTTTAAAAGGCATATTACTGGCTTTAAATAGTTTAATAATCTCATAATTGATTTTAAG
>NW_018400176.1:1080-1159 GCF_002168275.2 Theobroma umbraticum | reverse complement strand
TTAAATTTTTTGTTAAAACAGAGTATAATTGATTGTTTACCCCAAGAAACTTGTAGAAAAAAGCATTCATTGACAAGAA
>NW_018400176.1:972-1070 GCF_002168275.2 Theobroma umbraticum | reverse complement strand
AGAGTCACCCATTCTTTCAAAAAGCTTATTACTGGTTTTAAATGGTTTTATAATCTCATTATTGATTTTAACTTGAATTTTTTTATATTTTTGATTAA
>NW_018400176.1:555-741 GCF_002168275.2 Theobroma umbraticum | reverse complement strand
TCGCTTTAAATAGTTTTATGATCTCATAATTGATTTTAAGTTGAATTTTTTTATTTTTTTTGTTAAAACAAAGTATAATTGATTGTTTACCTCAGGAAACTTGTTGAAAAAAGCATTCATTGACAATAAAAGTCCATTTAGAGTCACCCATTTCCTCAAAAGGCTTATTACTCGCTTTAAATAGTT
>NW_018400176.1:0-133 GCF_002168275.2 Theobroma umbraticum | reverse complement strand
TAAAACATACTATAATTGAATGTCTACCTCAAGCAACGTGAAGAAACAAGCATTTATCGATAAGAAAAGTCCATTTAGTGTCACCTATTCATTCAAAAGGCTTATTACTCGCTTTAAATAGTTTTATAATCTC
>NW_018400175.1:1665-1780 GCF_002168275.2 Theobroma umbraticum | reverse complement strand
CTAAATGGACTTTTCTTGTCAATAAATGCTTCTTTCTTCACATTTCTCAAGGCAAACATTAAATTATAGTATGTTTTAATCAAAAATGTAAAACAATTTAACTTAAAATCAATTA
>NW_018400175.1:1158-1277 GCF_002168275.2 Theobroma umbraticum | reverse complement strand
GACTCTAAATGGACTTTTCTTGTCAATAAATGCTTGTTTTTTCACATTTCTCGTAGTAGACATTTAATTATAGTATGTTTTAATCAAAAATGTCAAAAAATTCAACATAAAATCAGTTA
>NW_018400175.1:0-623 GCF_002168275.2 Theobroma umbraticum | reverse complement strand
ATAAAACTATTTAAAACGAGTAATAAGCCTGTTGAAAGAATGGGTGACTCTAAACGGACTTTTTTTGTCAATAAATGCTTGTTTCTTCATGTTTCTCGATACAGACATTCAACTATAGTATGTTTTAATCAAAAATGTAAAAGAATTCAACTTAAAATCAATTGAGAGATTATAAAACTATTTAAAGCAAGTAATAAGCCTTTTGAAAGAATGGGTGACTCTAAATAGACTTTTATTGTCAATAAATGCTTGTTTTGTCATGTTTCTCATAGTAGACAATCAATTATAGTATGTTTTAACAAAAAATATAAACAAATTTAACTTAAAATGAATTATGAGATTATAAAATTATTTAAAGTGAGTAATAAGCCTTTCGAATGAATGGGTGACTCTAAATGGACTTTTTCTTGTCAATAAATGCTTGTTTCTTCATGTTTCTCAAGGTAAACATTCAATTATAGTATGTTTTAATCAAAAATGTAAAAAAATTCAACTTAAAATCAATTATTAGAGTATAAAACTATTTAAAGCGAGTAATAAGCCTTTTGAAAGAATGGGTAACTCTAAATGGACTTTTCTTGTCAATAAATGCATGTTTCTTCACGTTTCTCGAGCCAAACATT
>NW_018400174.1:1256-1477 GCF_002168275.2 Theobroma umbraticum | reverse complement strand
ATTATAGTATGTTTTAATCAAAAATATAAAAAAATTCAACTTAAAATCAAATTATGAGATTATAAAACTATTTAAAGCGAGTAAGAAACCTTTTAAAGAAATAGGTGGCTCTAAATGGACTTTTCTTATCAATTAATGCTTGTTTCTTCACGTTTCTCGAGGTCGATATTCAATTATAGTATGTTTTAATTAAAAATATAAAAAAATTCAACTTAAAATCA
>NW_018400174.1:1001-1111 GCF_002168275.2 Theobroma umbraticum | reverse complement strand
AATTAAAATCAATTATGAGATTATAAAACTATTTAAAGCGAGTAATAAGCTTTTGTAAGAATCGGTGACTCTAAATGGACTTTTCTTGTGAATGAATGCTTGTTTCTTCA
>NW_018400174.1:576-724 GCF_002168275.2 Theobroma umbraticum | reverse complement strand
TTCAACTTAAAATCAATTATGAGATTATTAAACTATTTAAAGCGAGTAATAAGCTTTTGAAAGAATCGGTGACTCTAAATAGACTTTTGTTGTGAATGAATGCTTGTTTCTTCACGTTTCTCAAGGTATATATTGAATTATAGTCTAT
>NW_018400174.1:116-312 GCF_002168275.2 Theobroma umbraticum | reverse complement strand
AAATAAGCCTTTTGAAGGAATGGATGACTCTAAATGGATTTTTCTTATCAATGAATGCCTGTTTCATCACGTTTCACGAGGTAAATATTCAATTATAGTATGTTTTAATTAAAAATATAAAAAAATTCAACATAAAATCAATTATGAGACTATAAAACTATTTAAAGTGAGTAATAAGCTTTTGAAAGAATCGGTG
>NW_018400174.1:0-106 GCF_002168275.2 Theobroma umbraticum | reverse complement strand
GACTTTTCTTGTCAATGAATGCTTGTTTCTTCACGTTTCTCAAGGTATACAATCAATTATAGTCTATTTTAACAAAAAATGTAAAACAATTAAACTTAAAATCAAT
>NW_018400173.1:2873-4257 GCF_002168275.2 Theobroma umbraticum | reverse complement strand
CTTATTACTCACTTTAAATAGTTTTATAAACTCAAAATTGATTTTAAGTTGAATACCTTGTACATTTTTTGTTAAAACATATTATAATTAAATTTTTACCTCGAGAAATGTGAAGAAAAAGGCATTTATTGGTAAGAAAAGTCTATTTATAGTCACCCATTTTTTCAAAAGCATTATTACTCGCTTTAAATGGTTTTATAATCTCAAATTTAATTTTAAATTAAAATCTTTGTACATTTTTTATTAAAACATATTATAATTGAATGTCTACCTAAAGAAACGTGAGGAGAAAGGCATTCATTGGCAAGAAAAGTCCATTTATAGCCACTTATACATTCAAAAGCCTTATTACTTGCTTTAGATGGTTTTATATTGCCATAATTGATTTTAAGTTGAATTGTTTTACAGTTTTGGTTGAAACAAACTATAATTGAATGTTTGCCTTGAGAAGCTGGAAGAAAAAGGCATTCATTGGCAAGAAAAGTCTATTTATAGTCACTTATTCCGTTAAAAGCCTTATCACTCACTTTAAATGGTTTAATAATCTCAAAATTGATTTTAATTTAAATTATTTATAAATTCTTTAAAAATAGATTATAATTGAATATCTACCTCGAAAAAAGTGAAGAAAAAGACATTCATTGGTAAGAAAAATTCATTTAAAGTCACGATTTTTTCAAAAGCCTTATTACTCGCTTTAAATAGTTTTATAATCTCAAAATTGATTTTAAGTTAAAATTTTTTATATTTTTAGTTAAAAAGGGCTATAATTAAATGTCTACCTTAGGGAATGTGAAGCAAAAGCCATCCATTGGTACGAAAAGTCCATTTATAGTCACTCAAGCCTTTGAAAGCCTTATTACTTACTTTAAATGGTTTTATAATCTCAACATTGATTTTAAGTTTAAAATTTTTTAATATTTTTGGTTAAAACAGATTATAATTGATTGTCTACCTCAAGAACCATGAGGAAAAAGACATTCATTGTCAAGAAAAGTCTAATTATAGTCACCCATTCCTTCAAAAGTATTATTACTCGCCTTAAATAGTTTTAAAATTTCATAATTGAGTTTAAGTCAAATTTTTTTACATTTTTCACTAAAGCATACTATAATTAAATACCTACTTTAGAAAACGTGTAGAAAAAGTCATTCATTGGAAAGAAAAGTCCATTTAGAGTCTCTCATTCTTTCAAAAGCCTTAATACTCATTTTGAAAGGTTTTATAATCTCCTAATTGATTTTAAATTGAATTATTTTGCATTTTTGGTTAAAACATATTATAATTGAATGTCTACCTTAATAAACATGAAGAAAAAAGCTTTCTTTTGCAAGAAAAGTCTATTTTTAATCACCCATTCGTTCAAAAGCCTTATTACATTCTT
>NW_018400173.1:2694-2863 GCF_002168275.2 Theobroma umbraticum | reverse complement strand
TATAATCTCATAATTGATTTTAAGCTAAATTATTATATATTTTTTATTAAAATAAACTATAATTGTATGTTTGTCTCTAGAAACATGCAAACAAAGCCATTAACTTGGAAGAAAAGTCAATTTATAGTCTCTAATTCCTTCAACAACCTTATTACTCACTTTAAAAGGT
>NW_018400173.1:2486-2684 GCF_002168275.2 Theobroma umbraticum | reverse complement strand
CATAATTGATTTTTAGTTGAATTTCTTCACATTTTTGGCTTAAATAGATGATAGTTGAATGTCTATCTCGAGAAACGTGAAGAAAAAATACATTCATTGACAAGAAAAGTCCATTTATAGTCACCTATTCCTCCAAAAACCTTATCACTTACTTTAAATGGTTTTATAATCTCATAATTGATTTTAAGTTGAATTTTT
>NW_018400173.1:2020-2189 GCF_002168275.2 Theobroma umbraticum | reverse complement strand
TACTCACTTTAAATGGTTCTATAATCTCAAAATTGATTTTAAGTTGAATTTTTTGTACATTTTTAGCTAAAACAGATTATAACTGAATGTTTACCTCGAGAAATGTGAAGAAAAAGGCATTCATTGACAACAAAAGTTCATTTATAGTCACTCATTCCTTCAAAAGCCT
>NW_018400173.1:1860-2010 GCF_002168275.2 Theobroma umbraticum | reverse complement strand
TTTAAATGGTTTTATAATCTCATAATTGATTTTGTGTTAAGTTTTTTACATTTTTCATTAAAACAGACTATAATTGTATTCTTGCCTTGGGAAACATGTGAAAAAAGCTATTTAATAGGAAAAAAAGTCCATTTATAGTCTCTCATTCCT
>NW_018400173.1:1334-1850 GCF_002168275.2 Theobroma umbraticum | reverse complement strand
TATTACTCACTTTAAATGCTTTTATAATCTCACAATTGATTTTAAGCTGAATTGTTTTTCATTTTTTGTAGAAATAGAGAATAATTGAACGTCTACTTTAAGAAACATAAAGAAAAAGGCATTCATTGGCAAGAAAAGTCCATTTATAGCCACTTATTCTCTCAAAAGCCTTATTACTCACTTGAAATACTTTTATAATCTCATAATTGATTTTGAGTTGAATTTTTTTTTCATTTTTGGTTAAAACAAATAATAATTGAACATCTACCTTAAGAAAAGTAAAGAAAAAGGCATTCATTGACAGAAAAAGTCCATTTATAATCACCTATTCCATGAAAAGGCTTATTACTCACTTTAAATGGTTTTATAATCTCAAAAGTAATTTTAAGTTAAATATTTTTACTTTTCAGTTAGAGCAGATTATAATTGAATTCTACTAAGAGAAACATGAAGAAAAACACATTCACTGGCAAGAAAAGTCTATTTATAGTCACATATTCCTTCAAAAGCCTTATT
>NW_018400173.1:1132-1324 GCF_002168275.2 Theobroma umbraticum | reverse complement strand
AATGGTTTTATAATCTCATAATTGATTTTAAGTTGAATTTTTTACTTTTGATTAAAACAGATAATAATTGAATGTTTACCTTAAGAAAAGTAAAAAAAAAAAGCATTCATTGATAAGAAAAGTCCATTTATAGTCACCCTTTTCATCAAAAGCTTTATTACTCACTTTAAATGGTTTTATAATCTCAAAATT
>NW_018400173.1:953-1122 GCF_002168275.2 Theobroma umbraticum | reverse complement strand
TGAATATTTTTACATTTTCAGTTAGAACAGATTATAATTGAATGTCTACCCAGAGAAACGTGAAGAAAAAGACATTCACTAGCAAGAAAAGTCCATTTATAGTCAGCCATTCCTGTAAAAGCCTTATTACTCGTTTTAAATGGTTTTATAATCTTATAATTGATTTTAA
>NW_018400173.1:828-943 GCF_002168275.2 Theobroma umbraticum | reverse complement strand
TTTTACATTTTTTTTCAAACAGATTATAATTGAGTGCCTGTTTTGAGAAACATGTAGAAAAAACTATTCATTTGGAAGAAAAGTGCATTTATAGACTCTCATTCCTTTAAAAGCC
>NW_018400173.1:513-818 GCF_002168275.2 Theobroma umbraticum | reverse complement strand
CTTTAAAAGGTTTTATAATCTCATAATTGATTTTAAATTGAAGTTTTTTATATTTTTTTGTTAAAACAAATTATAATTCAATGTTTACCTCAAGGAACGTGAAGAAAAAGGCATTCATTGGCCGAAAAACTCTCTTTATAGTCTCCCATTCCCTCAAAAAGCTTGATTACTCGCTTTAAAAAGTTTTATAATCTCATAGTTGATTTTAAATTAAATTTTTTTATATTTTTGGTTAAACCCGAATATATTTGAATTTTTATCTTAAGAAATGTGAAGAAAAAGGCATTCATTGGCAAGAAAAGTCC
>NW_018400173.1:287-503 GCF_002168275.2 Theobroma umbraticum | reverse complement strand
ACCTATTCCTTCAAAAACCTTATTACTCACTTTAAATGGTTTTACAATCTAAAAATTGATTTTAGGTTGAATTCTTTATACATTTTTAGTTAGAACAGATTATAAGTGATTGTCTACCTCAAGAAGCATAAAGAAAAAGACATTCATTGGCAAGAAAAGTCCATTTATTGTCACCTATCCCTTCAAAAGCCTTATTACTGATTTTAAATGGTTTTA
>NW_018400173.1:158-277 GCF_002168275.2 Theobroma umbraticum | reverse complement strand
ATTGATTTTAAGATGAATTTTTTTATATTTTTGGTTAGAACAGATTATAATTAAATGTCTAGCTGGAGAAACATGAAGAAAAAGGTATTCATTGACAAGAAAAGTCCATTTATAGTCAC
>NW_018400173.1:0-146 GCF_002168275.2 Theobroma umbraticum | reverse complement strand
AAGCCTTATTACTCACATTAAATAGTTTTATAATCTCATAATTGATTTTAAGTTAAATTCTTTGTATATTTTTAGTTAAAACATATTATAATTGATTTTTTACCTCAAGAAATATGAAGAAAAAAGCATTCATTGGCAAGAAAAGT
>NW_018400172.1:1840-1968 GCF_002168275.2 Theobroma umbraticum | reverse complement strand
AAATTGTTTTATAATCTCATAATTGATTTTAAGATGAATTTTTTTACATTTTTGGTTAGAACAGATTATAATTGAACTTCTGGCTTGGGAAACGTGAAGAAAAAGGTATTCATTGGCAAGAAAAGTCT
>NW_018400172.1:1616-1830 GCF_002168275.2 Theobroma umbraticum | reverse complement strand
ACCCATTCCTTCAAAAGTCTTATTACTCACTTTAAATGGTTTTATCATCTCATAATTGATTTTAGGTTGAATTATTTTACATTTTAGTTAAAACAGATTATAATTGAATGTCTGCCTCAAGAAATATGAAGAAAAATCCATTCATTCACTGAAAAAGTTCACTTATAGTCACTCATACCTTGGAAAGCCTTATTACTTACTTTAAATGGTTTTA
>NW_018400172.1:1486-1606 GCF_002168275.2 Theobroma umbraticum | reverse complement strand
ATTGATTTTAAGTTAAATGTTTTTATATTTTTGGCTTAAACAGATTATAATCGAATGTCTACCTTTAGAAACATGAAGAAAAAAGCAATCATTAGTAAGAAAAGTCCATTTACAGTCACC
>NW_018400172.1:1077-1476 GCF_002168275.2 Theobroma umbraticum | reverse complement strand
AAAGTCTTATTACTCACTTTAAATGGTGTTATAATCTCAACATTGATTTTAATTTCAATTTTTTGTACATTTTCAGTTAAAACAGACTATAATTGAATACCTACCACATGAAACATGTAGACAAAGCCATTCATTTGGAAGCAAAGTCCATTTGTAGTCTCTCATTCTTTCCAAAACCTTATTACTCACTTTTAAAAGTTTTATAATCTGATAATTGATTATAAGTTAAATTTTTTTACATTTCTGGTTAAAATAGAAAATAATTGAATGTCTACCTTAAGAAAAGAGAAGAAAAAGGCATTCACTAGCAAGAAAAGTCCATTTATAGTTACCTAGTCTTTCAAAAGCCTTATTTCTTGTTTTCAATGGTTTTATAATCTAATAATTGATTTTAAGTTA
>NW_018400172.1:907-1067 GCF_002168275.2 Theobroma umbraticum | reverse complement strand
CATTTTTGGCTTAAACAGATTATAATTGAATGTCTACCTAGAGATACGTGAAGAAAAAAAGCATTCATTGGCAAAAAAAGTCCATTTACAGTCACTCATTCTTTCAAAAGTCTTATTACTTACGTTAAATGGTTTTATAATTTCATAATTGATTTTAAGT
>NW_018400172.1:729-897 GCF_002168275.2 Theobroma umbraticum | reverse complement strand
TAAATTTTTCATTAAAACAGACTATAATTAAATGCCAGTCTTGGGAAGCATGTAGAAAAAGCCATTCCTTCGAAGGAAAACTCTATTTATAGTTTCACATTCCTTCAAAAGCCTTATTACTCACTTTAAATGGGTTCATAATCCCATAATTGATTTTAACTTGAATTT
>NW_018400172.1:589-719 GCF_002168275.2 Theobroma umbraticum | reverse complement strand
TTTATTAAAACAGATAATAATTGAACGTCTACCTCAAGAAACATGAAGAAAAACGCATTCATTGGCAAGAAAAGAATATTTATAGTCACCCATTCCTTTAAAAGCCTTGTTACTCACTTTAAATGGTTTT
>NW_018400172.1:135-326 GCF_002168275.2 Theobroma umbraticum | reverse complement strand
GCCTTATTGCTCACTTTAAATAGTTTTATAATGTCATAATTGATTTTAAGTTGAGATTTTTAACATTTTTGGTTAAAAAAGGCTATAATTGAATGTATGCCTTGGGATATGTGAAAGAAAAGCCAACTATTGGCACGAAAAGTTCATTTTGTTCTCTCATTCTTACAAAAGCCTTATTACTCGCTTTAAAA
>NW_018400172.1:0-125 GCF_002168275.2 Theobroma umbraticum | reverse complement strand
TCTCATAATTAATTTTAAGTTGAATTCTTTCTACATTTTTAGTTAAAACAGATTATAATTGAATGTTTACTTCAAGAAACATGAAGAAAAAGGCATTCATTGGCAAGAAAAGTCCTTTTATAGTC
>NW_018400171.1:8651-8744 GCF_002168275.2 Theobroma umbraticum | reverse complement strand
AATGTCTACCTTGAGAAATGTGAAGAAAAAAGCATTCATTGGTAAGAAAAGTCCTTTTACTGTCTTCTATTCCTTCAAAAGCCTTGTTACTCT
>NW_018400171.1:8520-8641 GCF_002168275.2 Theobroma umbraticum | reverse complement strand
TTTTATATTCTCAAAATTGATTTTAGGTTCAATTATTTTATATTATTGGTTTAAACAGATTGTAATTGAATGTCTAGCTCTAGAAATATGAAGAAAAAGAGATTCATTGGCAAGAAAAGTC
>NW_018400171.1:8416-8510 GCF_002168275.2 Theobroma umbraticum | reverse complement strand
CACCCATTCCTTCAAAAGCCCTATTACTCGCTTTAAATAATTTCATAATCCCATAATTGATTTTCATTTGAATTTTTTTACATTTTTGGTTAAA
>NW_018400171.1:8278-8406 GCF_002168275.2 Theobroma umbraticum | reverse complement strand
ATTGAATGTCTACCTCAAGAAACATGTGGAAAATGCATTCATGGCCAACAAAAGTCCATTAAAGTCACGCATTTTGTCAAAAGACTTATTACTCACTTTAAATGGTTTTATAATCTCAAAATTGATTT
>NW_018400171.1:8163-8268 GCF_002168275.2 Theobroma umbraticum | reverse complement strand
TTTTTTTATATTTTTGGTCAAAATAGAGTATAATTGAATGTCTACCTTGAGAAATGTGAAGAAAAAGGGATTCATTGGTAAGAAAAGTCTATTTATAGTCACCCA
>NW_018400171.1:7966-8153 GCF_002168275.2 Theobroma umbraticum | reverse complement strand
AGCCTTATTACTCGCTTTAAATTATTTTATAATCTGATAATTAATTTTAAGTTGAATTTTTCTCATTTTTGGTTAAAACAGACTATAAATGAATGCCTACCTTGAGGAACATGAAGCAAAAAGCATTCCTTGGCAAGAAAAGTCCATTTATAGTCATCTATTCCTTCAAAAGCCTTATTACTCGCTT
>NW_018400171.1:7491-7740 GCF_002168275.2 Theobroma umbraticum | reverse complement strand
CTCAGGAAACGTGTAGAAAAGCTATTCATTGATAAGAAAAGTCTATTTATAGTCACCAATTCCACTGAAAGCCTTATCACTCACTTTAAATGATTTTATAATTTTATAATTGGTTTTAAGTTGAATTTTTCTACATTTTTCATTAAAATAGAATATAATGGAATGCCTACCTTAGGAAACATGTGAAAAAAAGCTATTAATTCAGAAGAAAAGTCCATTTACAATCACCCATTCCTTCAAAAGCCTAAT
>NW_018400171.1:7277-7481 GCF_002168275.2 Theobroma umbraticum | reverse complement strand
AAATGATTTTATAATCTCATAATTGGTTTTAACTTGAATTTTTTCAAAATTTTGGTTAAAACAGACAATAATTGATTGTCTACTTTGAAAAACATGAAGAAAAAAGCATTCATTGACAAAAAATGTCCATTTATAGTCGTCCATTCCTTAAAAAGGCTTATTACTCGCTTTAAATGGTTTTATAATCTTATAACTGATTTTAAG
>NW_018400171.1:6854-7180 GCF_002168275.2 Theobroma umbraticum | reverse complement strand
CTATAATTGAATGTCTACCTCAAGAAACGTTAAGAAAAAGAGATTCATTGGCAAGAAAAGTATATTTGTAGTCACCTATTCCCTCAAAAGCATTATTACTCGCTTTAAATAATTTTATAATCCCATAATTCATTTTAAGTTGAATTTTTTTACTTTTTTGGCTAAAATGGAATATAATTGAATGCCTGCCTCTAGAAACATAAAGAAAAAAGCATTAATTTGTAAGAAAACTCTATTTATAGTCACCCATTCCCTCAAAAGCCTTATTACTAGCTTTAAATGATTTTATAATCTCATAATTGATTTCAAGTTGAATTTTTTTACAT
>NW_018400171.1:6581-6737 GCF_002168275.2 Theobroma umbraticum | reverse complement strand
TTAAATGATTTTATAATCTCAAAATTGATTTTAAGTTCAATTGTTTTTACATTTTTGGTCCAAACATATTATAATTGAATGTCTATCTCAAGGAACATGATGAAAAAGGCATTCATTGGCTAGAAAAGTCCATTTATAGTCACTCATTCCTTCAAA
>NW_018400171.1:6114-6360 GCF_002168275.2 Theobroma umbraticum | reverse complement strand
GGTTCAATTGTTTTATATTATTGGTTAAAACAGATTGTAATTGAATGTCTAGCTTTATATTATTGGTTAAAACAGATTGTAATTGAATGTCTAGCTCTAGAAATATGAAGAAAAAAGGATTCATTAGCAAGAAAAGTCTATTTATAGTCACTTATTCCTTCAAAAGCCCTTTTACTCGCTTTAAATAATTTTATAATCCTATAATTGATTTTAATTTAAATTATTTTACATTTTTGGTTAAAACAG
>NW_018400171.1:6004-6104 GCF_002168275.2 Theobroma umbraticum | reverse complement strand
AATGTCTACCTCAAGAAACATGTGAAAAAATGCATTCATGGGCAAGAAAAGTCCATTAAAGTCACTCATTCTGTCAAAAGACTTATTACTCACTTTAAAT
>NW_018400171.1:5741-5904 GCF_002168275.2 Theobroma umbraticum | reverse complement strand
TTTAAAGTGAGTAATAAGGCTTTTGAAGGAATGGGTGACTATAAACAGACTTTTGTAGCCAATCAATGCCTTTCTCTTCAAGTTCCTTGAGATAGACATTCAATTATAATATGTTTTGACCGAAAATGTAAAAAAAAATAAACTTAAAATCAATTTTGAGATT
>NW_018400171.1:5586-5731 GCF_002168275.2 Theobroma umbraticum | reverse complement strand
TTAAAGTGAGTAATAAGGCGTTTAAAGGAATGGGTGACTATAATGGGCTTTTCTTACCAATAAATGCATTTTCTTCATGTTTTTCGAAGTAAAAATTTAATTATTTTCTATTTTAACTAAAAATGTAAAAAAATTCATCTTAAAA
>NW_018400171.1:5446-5576 GCF_002168275.2 Theobroma umbraticum | reverse complement strand
GATTATAAAACCATTTAAAGCTAGCAATAAGGCTTTTGAGGGAATGTGTGACTATAAATAGAGTTTTCTTACAAATTAATACTTTTTTCTTCATGTTTCTGGAGGCAGGCATTTAATTATAGTCTATTTT
>NW_018400171.1:5307-5430 GCF_002168275.2 Theobroma umbraticum | reverse complement strand
ACATTCAACTTAAAATCAATTATGGGATTATAAAACTATTTAAAGTGAGTAATATGGCTTTTTGGGGAATAGGTGATTACAAATAAACTTTTCTTGCCAAAGAATCTCTTTTTCTTCACGTTT
>NW_018400171.1:5018-5297 GCF_002168275.2 Theobroma umbraticum | reverse complement strand
ACATTCAATTATAGTCTGTTTTAACTAAAAATGTAAAAAATGCAACTTAAAATCAGTTATGATATTATAAAACCATTTAAAATGAGTAATAAGCCTTTTTAAGGAATGGATGACTATAAATAGACTTTCTTACCAAGGAATGCTTTTTCCTTCATGTTTCTTAAGATAGGCATTCAATTATAGTCTGTTTTAATCAAAAATAAAAAAAATTCAACTTAAAATTAATTATCAGATTATAAAATAATTTAAAGTGAGTAATAAGGCTTTTGAGGGAATGGG
>NW_018400171.1:4881-5008 GCF_002168275.2 Theobroma umbraticum | reverse complement strand
TAGACTTTTCTTCTCAATGAATGCCTTTTCAAAATGTTTCCCTAGGTAGGCAATCAATTACAGTATGCTGTACTGAAAAATGTTAAAAAATTAAACTTAAAATCAATTATGAGATTATAAAACCATT
>NW_018400171.1:3089-4781 GCF_002168275.2 Theobroma umbraticum | reverse complement strand
AGACTATAATTGAATGTCTACCTTGAGAAACATGAAGAAAAAAGCATTTATTGGTAAGAGAAGTCCATTTATAGTCTTCTATTCCTTCAAAAGCCTTATTACTCTCTTTAAATGGTTTTATATTCTCAAAATTGATTTTAGGTTCAATTGTTTTATATTATTGGTTAAAATAGATTGTAATTCAAGTCTAGCTCTAGAAACATGAAGAAAAAGGGATTTATTAGCAAGAAAAGTCCATTTATAGTCACCTATTCCTTCAAAAGCCTTATTATTCGCTTTAAATGGTTTTATATTCCCATAATTGATTTTAAGTTGAATTTTTTTATATTTTTGGTTAGTACAAACTATAATTGAATGTCTACCTTGAGAGAAATATGAAGAAAAAAGCATTCATTCGGTAGAAAATTCCATTTATTGTCTTCTATTCCTTCAAAAGCCTTATTACTCACTTTAAATGGTTTTATAATCTCATAATTGATTTCAAGTTTAATTTTTTAACATTTTTCAGTACAACATACTATAATTGATTGTCTACCTAGGGAAACATTTTGAAAAGGCATTCATTGAGAAGAAAAGTCTATTTATAGTCACCCATTCCTTCAAAAGCTTTATTACTCGCTGTAAATTGTTTTATAATCTGATAATTAATTTTAAGTTGAATTTTTTTTATTTTTAGTTAAAACAGACTATAATTAAATGCCTACCTTGAGAAATGTGAAGAAAAATGCATTCATTTTCAAGAAAAATCATCTTTAGCCATCCATTCCTTCAAAAGGCTTATTACTCGCTTTAAATAGTCTCATAATCTCAAAATTGATTTTAAGCTGAATTTTTTTAAAATTTTTCATTAAAACAGGTTATAATTGAATGCTTGACTTAGAAAACGTGTAGAAAAGCCATTCATTGTTAAGAAAAGTCTATTTATAGTCACCCATTCTTTTAAAACCCTTATCACTCGCTTTAAATGGTTTTGTAATCTTATAATTAATTTTAAGTCGAATTTTTTTACATTTTTCATTCAAATAGAATATAATGAAATGCCTACCTCAAGAAACATGTGGAAAAAGCCATTAATTCAGAAGAAAAGTTCATTTACAGTCACCCATTCCTTCAAAAGCCTAATTACTTGCTTTAAATGATTTTATAATCTCATAATTGATTTTAACTTGAATTTTTTCAAATTTTTAGTTAAAACAGACAATGATTGATTGTCTACCTTGAAAAATGTGAAGAAAAAAGTATTCATTGACAAGAAAAGTCTGTTTATAGTCACCCATTCCTTAAAAAGGCTTATTACTTGCTTTAAATAGTTTTATAATCTCATAACTGATTTTAAGTTGCAATTTTTTACATTTTTGGTTAAAACAGACTATAATTGAATGTCTACCTTAAGAAATGTGAAGAAAAAGGGATTCATTGGCAAGAAAAGTATATTTGTAGTCACCTATTCCCTCAAAAGCCTTATTACTCGCTTTAAATGGTTTTATAATCCCATAATTGATTTTAAGTTAAATTTTTTTACATTTTTGGTTAAAATAGACTATAATTGAATGCCTGCCTCTAAAAACATGCAGAAAAAAGCATTAATTGGTAAGAAAACTCTACTTATAGTCACCCATTCCCTCAAAAGCCTTATTACAAGCTTTAAATGATTTTATAATCTTATAATTGATTTTAAGTTGAATTTCTTTA
>NW_018400171.1:2537-2673 GCF_002168275.2 Theobroma umbraticum | reverse complement strand
GAGAAACGTAAAGAAAAAAGCTTTTATTGGTAAGAAAAGTCCTTTTATTGTCTTCTATTCCTTCAAAAACCTTGTTACTCTTTTTAAAAGGTTTTATATTTTCAAAATTTAGTTTAGGTTCAATTGTTTTATATTA
>NW_018400171.1:2428-2527 GCF_002168275.2 Theobroma umbraticum | reverse complement strand
CAGATTGTAATTGAATGTCTAGCTCTACAAACATGAAGAAAAAGGGATTCATTGGCAAGAAAAGTCTATTTATAGTCACTCATTCCTTCAAAAGCCTTA
>NW_018400171.1:1387-2328 GCF_002168275.2 Theobroma umbraticum | reverse complement strand
GGGATTCATTGGCAAGAAAAGTCCATTTATAGTCACCCATTCCTTTAAAAGCCTCACTACTCGCTTTAAATGGTTTTATAATGCCATAATTGATTTTAAGTTGAATTTGTTTACATTTTTGCTTAAAACAGACTATAATAGAATGTTTACCTTGAAAAATATGAAAAAAAAAGCATTCATTCGGTAGAAAATTTTATTTATGGTCTTCTATTCCTTCAAAAGCCTTATTACTCACTTTAAATGGTTTTATAATCTCATAATTGATTTTAAGTTTAATTTTTTAACACTTTTCAGTACAACATACTATAATTGATTGCCTATCTAGGGAAACGTGTAGAAAAAGTCATTCATTGAGAAAAAAAGTCTATTTATAGTTTTCCATTCCTTCAAAAGCCTTATTACTCGTTTTAAATTATTTTATAATCTGATAATTAATTTTTAATTGAATTTTTTTTATTTTTGGTTCAAATAGGCTATAATTGAATATCTACTGGAGAAATGTAAAGAAAAAAGAATTTATTGGCAAGAAAAGTCCTTTATTGTCTTCTATTCCTTCAAAAGCCTTATTTCTCAAAATTGATTTTAGGCTCAATTTTTTAACATTATTGGTTAAAACAGATTGTATTTGAATGTCTAGCTCAAGAAACGTGAAGAAAAAGGGATTCATTGACAAAAAAAATCCATTTATAGTCACCCATTCCTTCAAAAGCCTTATTACTCATTTTAAATAGTCTTATAATCTCAAAATTGATTTTAAGCTGAATTTTTTTTCATTTTTCATTAAAACAGGCTATAATTAAATGCTTGACTTAGGAAACTTGTAGAAAAAGCCGTTCCTTGATAAGAAAAGTATATTTATAGTCACCCGTTCTTTTAAAAACCTTATCACTCGCTTTAAATAGTTTTATAATCTTATAATTGATTTTAAATTGAATTTTTTT
>NW_018400171.1:635-1075 GCF_002168275.2 Theobroma umbraticum | reverse complement strand
CTTGCTTTAAATGATTTTATAATCTCATAATTGATTTTAACTTGAATTTTTTCACAGTTTTAGTTAAAACAGACAATAATTAATTGTCTAACTTGAAAAATATGAAGAAAAAAGCATTCATTGACAAGAAAAGTCCATTTATAGTCACCCATTCCTTAAAAAGGCTTATTACTCGCTTTAAATGGTTTTATAATCTCATAACTGATTTGAAGTTGTATTTTTTAACATTCTTAGTTAAAAAAGACTATAATTAACTGTCTACCTTAAGAAACATGAAGAAAAAGAGATTCATTGGCAAGAAAAGTATATTTGTAGTCACCCATTCTCTCAAAAGCCTTATTACTCGCTTTAAATGGTTTTATAATCCCATAATTCATTTTAAGTTAAATGTTTTTACATTTTTGGTTAAAACAGACTAGAATTGAATGTCTACCTTGAGA
>NW_018400171.1:147-495 GCF_002168275.2 Theobroma umbraticum | reverse complement strand
TTTATATTCTCAAAATTGATTTTAGGTTCAATTTTTTTATATTCTTGGTTCAAACAGATTGTAATTGAATGTTTAGCTTTAGAAACATCAAGAAAAAGGGATTTATTGGCAAGAAAAGTCCATTTATAGTCACCCATTACTTCAAAAGCCCTATTACTCGCTTTAAGTAATTTTATAATCCCATAATTGATTTTAATTTGAATTTGTTTACATTTTTGGTTAAAATAGACAATAGATGAATGTCTACATCGAGAAACATGTGAAAAAATGCATTCATGGGCAAGAAAAGTCCATTAAAGTCACCCATTTTGTCAAAAGACTTATTACTCACTTTAAATGGTTTTATGA
>NW_018400171.1:0-137 GCF_002168275.2 Theobroma umbraticum | reverse complement strand
GATTTTAAGTTCAATTTTTTTTACATTTTTGGTGAAAACAGATTATTATTGAATGTCTACCATGAGAAATGTGAAAAAAAGGGATTCATTGGTAAGAAAAGTCTATTTATAGTCACTTATTCCTTCAAAAGCCTTAT
>NW_018400170.1:2300-2414 GCF_002168275.2 Theobroma umbraticum | reverse complement strand
CTACCTTGAGAAATATGGAGGAAAAGACATTCAATGGTAGGAAAAGTCCGTTTATATTCTCCCATTTTTTCAAAAGCCTTATTACTCACTTTAAATGGTTTTATAATCTTATAA
>NW_018400170.1:2130-2290 GCF_002168275.2 Theobroma umbraticum | reverse complement strand
GTTAAATGTTTTTACATTTTTGGTTAAAACAGAATGTAATTGAATGTCTAGCTTGGGAAAGGTGAAGGCAAAAACATTCATTAGTAAGAAAAGTCAATTTATAGTCTGTCATTCCTTTAAAAGCCGTATTACTCACTTTAAATGGTTTTATAATCTCAAA
>NW_018400170.1:1973-2120 GCF_002168275.2 Theobroma umbraticum | reverse complement strand
ATTTTAATTCTTTGTACATTTTTGCTTAAAACAGATTATAATTGAATGTTTACCTTGAGAAACGTAAAGACAAATGCATTCAATGGATAGAAAAGTCCATTTATAGTCTCCTGTTCTTTTAAAAGGCTTACTACTCGCATTAAATGG
>NW_018400170.1:1709-1819 GCF_002168275.2 Theobroma umbraticum | reverse complement strand
AACATGAAGAAAAATTTGTTTATTAGCAAGAAAACTCAATTTATAGTCTCCCATTTCTTTTAAAGCCTTAATACTCTCTTTAAATGGTTTTATAATCTCAAAATTGATTT
>NW_018400170.1:1364-1494 GCF_002168275.2 Theobroma umbraticum | reverse complement strand
AAAAGTCCATTTATAGTCTCCCATTCCTTTAAAAGCCCTATTACTCACTTTACACAGTTTTATAATCTCAAAATTAATTTTAATTTGAATTCTTTGTACATTTTTAGTCAAAATAGATTATAATTGAATG
>NW_018400170.1:909-1104 GCF_002168275.2 Theobroma umbraticum | reverse complement strand
TTTTATAATTAAAAATTGATATTACTTTAAATTCTTTGTCCATTTTTGGTTAACTTAGATTATAATTGAGTGTCTACGTTGAGAAATGTAAAGAAAAAAGCATTCATTGGTAAGAAAAGGCCATTTATAATTTCCCATTCGTTCAAAAGCCTTATTACTCGCTTTAAATGGTTTTATAATCTCAAAATTGTTTTT
>NW_018400170.1:348-492 GCF_002168275.2 Theobroma umbraticum | reverse complement strand
ACATTTTTGGTTAAAACAGACTATAATTAAATGTCTACCTTGAGAAACATGAAAGGGTAAGGCATTCAATGGTAAGAAAAGTCTGTTTAAAGTCTCCCATTCTTTCAAAAGCCTTATTACTCGCTTTAAATGGTTTTATAATCT
>NW_018400170.1:130-248 GCF_002168275.2 Theobroma umbraticum | reverse complement strand
AAGAAAAGTGAATTTATAGTCTCCCATTCCTTTAAAAGCCTTATTACTCTCTTTTAATGGTTTTATAATCTCAAAATTAATTTTAATTTGAATTCTTTATACAGTTTTGGTTAAAACA
>NW_018400170.1:0-120 GCF_002168275.2 Theobroma umbraticum | reverse complement strand
GAATGTTTACCTTAAGAAACGTAAACAAAAAGGCATTCAATGGAATGAAAAGTCCATTTATAGTCACCTATTCTTTTAAAAGGCTTACTACTCTCTTTAAATGGTCTTTTAAGCTTATAA
>NW_018400169.1:3275-3477 GCF_002168275.2 Theobroma umbraticum | reverse complement strand
TTAAGTTGAATTTTTTTACATTTTTTGTTAAAACAGACTATAATTGAATACCTGTATTGGGAAACATGTAGAAAAAACCAGTTCATTGAGAAAAAAAGTCTATTTATAGCCACTCATTCCTTCAAAAGCTTTATAACTCGGTTTAAACAGTTTTATAATCTCATAATTGATTTTAAGTTGAATTTTTTTACACTTTTAGTTA
>NW_018400169.1:3153-3265 GCF_002168275.2 Theobroma umbraticum | reverse complement strand
TAATTCAATACTTGCCTCGAGAAACATAAAAAAAAAGCTATTCATGGTGAAGAAAAGCCCATTTATAGTCACCCATTCTTTCAAAAGTCTTATTACTCGCTTTAAATGGTTT
>NW_018400169.1:2893-3092 GCF_002168275.2 Theobroma umbraticum | reverse complement strand
GCATTCATTGACAAGAAAAGTCCATTTAGAGTCACTCATTCTTTCAAAAAGCTTGTTACTCGCTTTAAACGGTTTTATAATCTCATAATTAATTTAAAGTTAAATTTTTTTATATTTTTTTTAAAACAGACTATAATTGATTGTCTACCACGAGAAACGTGCAAAAAAAGCCTATTCATTCAAAAAAAAGTCCATTTAT
>NW_018400169.1:2646-2747 GCF_002168275.2 Theobroma umbraticum | reverse complement strand
CAATTTTTGTTAAAATAGATATAATTGAATACCAACCTTGAGAAACATGCAAAAAAAGCCTATTCATTCAAAAAAAAGTCCATTTATAGTCACCCATCCCC
>NW_018400169.1:2498-2617 GCF_002168275.2 Theobroma umbraticum | reverse complement strand
TTTTATAATCTCATAATTGATTTTAAGTAGAATTTTTTTATATTTTTGGTTAAATTAGACTCTTATTAAATGCTTGCTTCAAGAAATGTGCAAAAAAAGCCATTTATTGAGAAGAAAAG
>NW_018400169.1:2396-2488 GCF_002168275.2 Theobroma umbraticum | reverse complement strand
GTCACCTATTCCTTCAAAAGGCTTATTACTCGTTATAAATAGTTTTGTATTCTCATAATTGATTTTAAGTTGAATTTATTTATATTTTTGAT
>NW_018400169.1:2270-2386 GCF_002168275.2 Theobroma umbraticum | reverse complement strand
TATAATTGAATGTCTACTTAGAGAAACATGAAGAAACAAGCATTCATTGGGAAGAAAAGTCTATTTAAAGTCACTCATTCCTTCAAAAGGCTTATTACTTGTTTTAAATAGTTTTA
>NW_018400169.1:2153-2260 GCF_002168275.2 Theobroma umbraticum | reverse complement strand
ATTGATTTTAAGTTAAATTGTTTTTACATTTTTTATTAAAACAGACTATAATTGAATATCTACCTTAAGAAACATGAAGAAACAAGCATTCATTGATAAGAAAAGTC
>NW_018400169.1:1477-1634 GCF_002168275.2 Theobroma umbraticum | reverse complement strand
TTTAAATGATTTTATAATCTCATAATTGATTTTAAGTTGAATTGTTTTACATTTCTATTTAAAACAGAATATAATTGAAAGCCTAGCTCAGGAAATACGTAGAAAAAGCTATTAATTGAGAAGAAAAATCTATTTTTAGTCATCCATTCTTTCGAAA
>NW_018400169.1:1236-1348 GCF_002168275.2 Theobroma umbraticum | reverse complement strand
TGTGCAAAAAAAGCCATTCATTGAGAAGAAAAGTCCATTTATAGTCACATATTCTTTCAAAAAGCTTATTACTCGTTTTAAATAGTTTTATATTCTCATAATTGATTTTAAG
>NW_018400169.1:678-768 GCF_002168275.2 Theobroma umbraticum | reverse complement strand
AACATGTAGAAAAGGCCAGTTCATTGAGAAAAAAAGTCTATTTATAGTCACTCATTCTTTCAAAGGCCTTATTACTTGGTTTAAATGGTT
>NW_018400169.1:580-668 GCF_002168275.2 Theobroma umbraticum | reverse complement strand
CATACTATAATTGAATGTTTACCTTAAGAAATGTGAACAAACAAGCATTAATTGACAAGAAAAGTTCATTTAGAGTCACCCATTCCTT
>NW_018400169.1:0-235 GCF_002168275.2 Theobroma umbraticum | reverse complement strand
GTTTTATAATCTTATAATTGATTTTAAGTTGAATTTTTTTTATATTTTTGGTTAAATTAGACTCTTATTAAATGCTTGCCTTAACAAATGTGCAGAAAAAGCCATTTATTGAGAAGAAAAGTCCATTTATAGTCACATATTCCTTCAAAAAGCTTATTACTCGTTTTAAAGAGTTTTATATTCTCATAATTAATTTTAAGTTGAATTTTTTTACATTTTTTGTTAAAAGAGACTA
>NW_018400168.1:1073-1175 GCF_002168275.2 Theobroma umbraticum | reverse complement strand
GATGTTTGCATTAGGAAATGTGAAGCAAAAGCCATCCATTGGCAAACAAACTCGTTTTGTAGTCCCTCATACCTTTAAAAGCCTTGTTACTCACTTTAAGTG
>NW_018400168.1:969-1063 GCF_002168275.2 Theobroma umbraticum | reverse complement strand
ATTTTAGATGGCTTGAAATTGAAATTGTTTTACATTTTTCGTTCAAACATATAATAATTTGATATTTACATTAGGAAATGCTAAGCAAAAGCCA
>NW_018400168.1:0-114 GCF_002168275.2 Theobroma umbraticum | reverse complement strand
TTATAACTTTTTAAATGATTTTAAATTGAACTTGTTTTACATTTTTTATTAAAATATATGATAATTTGATGTGTGCATCAAGAAACATGAAGCAAAAGTCATCCATTGACAAGA
>NW_018400167.1:5922-6054 GCF_002168275.2 Theobroma umbraticum | reverse complement strand
AAGACTTTTGAAGGAACAGGTGGCTATCAATTGACTTTTCTTGCTAATGAATGTCTTTTTCTTCATGTTTCTCAAGCTATACATTCAATTATAATATGTTTTATCATAAAATGTAAAAAAATTTAAACTTAA
>NW_018400167.1:5748-5851 GCF_002168275.2 Theobroma umbraticum | reverse complement strand
GGACTTTTCTTGCCAATGAATACGTTTTCCTTCATGTTTCTTGAGGTTGATATTCAATTATAATCCTTTTTAACTCAAAATGTACAAAGAATTCAAATTGCAA
>NW_018400167.1:5561-5738 GCF_002168275.2 Theobroma umbraticum | reverse complement strand
GATTACAAAACTATTTAAAGTGAGTTTTAAGGCTTTTGAAGGAATGGGTGGCTATAAATGGACTTTTCTTATTAATGAATGCCTATTTCTTTGCGTTTCTTGAGACTGGCATTTAATTCTAGTTTGTTTTAACTAAAAATGTAAAAAACTTCAACTGAAAATCAATTATGGCAATAT
>NW_018400167.1:5333-5551 GCF_002168275.2 Theobroma umbraticum | reverse complement strand
AAAGTGAGTAATGAGGCTTTTGAAGGGATGGGTGACTATAAATGGATTTTTCTTACCAATGTATACCTTTTTCTTCACGTTTCCTGAGGTTGATATCCAATTATATTCTGCTTCAATATAAAATGTACAAAGAATTCAAATTTAAATCAATTTTGAAATTATAAATCCTTTTATAGTGAGTAAAGAGGCTTTCGAAGGAATAGGTGACTATAAATGGA
>NW_018400167.1:5225-5323 GCF_002168275.2 Theobroma umbraticum | reverse complement strand
CAATGAATGCCTTTTTCGTTACGTTTCTCAAGGTAAATATCAGTTTTAGTTTGTTTTAACCAAAAATGTAAAAAAGTTCAACATAAAATCAATTATGG
>NW_018400167.1:5134-5215 GCF_002168275.2 Theobroma umbraticum | reverse complement strand
CATTTAAAGTAAGTAATAAGGCTTTTTGAAGGTATGGGTGACTAAAAATGGACTTCTTTTACCAATGAATACTTTTTTCTT
>NW_018400167.1:5017-5124 GCF_002168275.2 Theobroma umbraticum | reverse complement strand
AAGGTAGACATTCAATTCTAATCTGTTTGAATAAAAAAAGTAAAACAAATTCAACTTAAGATCAATTATTAGTTTATAAAACCATTTAAAGTAAGTAATAAGGCTTT
>NW_018400167.1:4927-5007 GCF_002168275.2 Theobroma umbraticum | reverse complement strand
AGTGACTATAAATGGACTTTTTTTGGCAATGGTTGGGTTTTGCTTCATGGTCTCTAAGGCAGACATTCAATTATAGCCCT
>NW_018400167.1:4808-4917 GCF_002168275.2 Theobroma umbraticum | reverse complement strand
AAATGTAAAACAATTCAACTTAAAATCTATTTTGAGATTCTAAGGCCATTTAAAATGAGTAATAAGGCTTTTGAAGGAACATGTGGCTATCAATGGACTTTTCTTGCCA
>NW_018400167.1:3998-4708 GCF_002168275.2 Theobroma umbraticum | reverse complement strand
TTGGTAAGAAAAATCCATTTATAGTAACCCATTCTTTCAAAAGCCTCATTACTCACTTTAAATGGTTTTATAATGCTATAATTGATTTTCAGTTAAATTTTTTTATATTTTTTGTTAAAGCCGACTATAATTGAATGTCTACCTCAAGAAACATAAAAAAAAAGACATTCATTGGCAAGAAAAGTCCATTGATAGCCACATGTTTCTTCAAAAGCCTTATTACTCACTTTAAATGGCTTTAGAATCTCAAAATTGATTTTAAGTTGAATTGTTTTACATTTTTGGTTAAAAAGGACTATAATTGAATGTTTGCCTTAGGGACCGTGAAGCAAAACCCAACCATTGCCAAAAAAAGTCCGTTTATAGTCACTCAAACCTTCGAAAGCCCTATTACTTACTTTAAATGGTTTTATAAACTAATAATTGATTTTAAGTTGAATTTTTTTTTATATTTTTGATTCAAACAAATTAGAATTGAATGTCTACCTTGAAAAATATGAAGAAAAAAGTATTCATTGGTAAGATAAGTCCATTTATAGTCACCCATACCTTCAAAAAGCCTTACCACTTACTTTAAATGGTTTATAATGCCATAATTGATTTTATGTTGAACGTTTTTATATTTTTAGTTAAAACAGACTAAAATTGATATCTAGCTTGAGAAACATAATGAAAAAGGCATTCATTGGCAAGAAAAGTCCATTTATAGT
>NW_018400167.1:3655-3863 GCF_002168275.2 Theobroma umbraticum | reverse complement strand
GAAAAAGGTATACATTGGTAAGAAAAATCCATTTGTAGTCACCTATCCCTTCAAAAGCCTCACTACTCACTTTAAATGGTTTTATATTGCCATAATTGATTTTAAGTTGAAGGTTTTCACATTTTTAGTTAAAACAGACTAAAATTGAATGCCAATCTCAATAAACACAAAGAAAGAGGCATTCATTGATAAGAAAAGTCCATTTATA
>NW_018400167.1:3522-3645 GCF_002168275.2 Theobroma umbraticum | reverse complement strand
CCTTCAAAAGCCTTAATACTCACTTTAAATAGTTTTATAATCTCAAAATTGATCAAAATTTGAATTCTTTGTACATTTTTAGTTAAAACATATTGTAATTGAATGTCAACCTCAAGAAACATG
>NW_018400167.1:3253-3512 GCF_002168275.2 Theobroma umbraticum | reverse complement strand
TTCATTAGTAAGAGAAGTCCATTTATAGCCACCCATTCCTCGAAAAGCCTTATTACTCACCTTAAATGTTTTTATAATCTCATAATTGCCTTTAAGTTCAAATTTGTTTACATTTTTGGTTAAAACATATTATAATTACAGGTCTAGCTTGAGAAACATGAAGAAAAAGACATTCATTGGAAAGAAAAGTCCATTTATAGCCACCTATTCCTTTAAAAGCCTTATTACTCACTTCAAATGGTTTTATAATCTCAAAATT
>NW_018400167.1:3119-3239 GCF_002168275.2 Theobroma umbraticum | reverse complement strand
TTCTTTGTACTTTTTTGGTTAAAATAGATTATAATTGAATGTCAACCTCAAGAAACATGAAGAAATAGGTTCATTCGTAAGAGAAGTCCATTTATAGCCACCCATTCCTCCAAAAGCCTT
>NW_018400167.1:2737-2930 GCF_002168275.2 Theobroma umbraticum | reverse complement strand
ATTGTTTTACATTTTTGGTTAAATCATATCATAATTGAATGTCTAGCTTGAGAAACGTAAAGAAAAAGACATTCATTGACAAGAAAAGTCCATCTATAGCCACCCATTCCTTTAAAAGAGTTATTACACACTTTAAATAGTTTTATAATCTCAAAATTGATTTAAATTCGAATTCTTTGTATATTTTTGATTA
>NW_018400167.1:2251-2589 GCF_002168275.2 Theobroma umbraticum | reverse complement strand
TAGTCACCCATACCTTCGAAAGCCTCATTACTCGCCTTAAATGGTTTTATAATGTCATAATTGATTTTCAGTTGCATTTTTTTATATTTTTTGTCAAAACAGACTATAATTGATTGTCTACCTTAAGAAACATAAAGAATAGACATTCATTGGCAAGAAAAGTTAATTGATAGCCACCTGTTCCTTGAAAAGTCTTATTACTCACTTTAAATGGCTTTATAATCTCAAAATCTATTTTAAGTAGAATTGTTTTACACTTTTGGTTAAAAAGGGCTATAATTAAATGTCTGCCTTAGGGACCTTGAAGCAAAACCCAACCATTGCCACAAAAAGTCCAT
>NW_018400167.1:2131-2241 GCF_002168275.2 Theobroma umbraticum | reverse complement strand
TCAAGCCTTCGAAAGCCTTATTACTTGCTTTAAGTGGCTTTATAAACTAATAATTCATTTTAAGTTGAATTTTTTTACATTTTTGATTAAAAAAGACTAGAATTGAATGT
>NW_018400167.1:1788-2031 GCF_002168275.2 Theobroma umbraticum | reverse complement strand
TAAAGTGAGTATTAAGGCTTTGGAAGGAATGGGTGGCTATAAATGGACTTTTCTTGTCAATGAGTGCCTCTTTCTTTGTGTTTCTCAATATTGACATTCAATTCTATTCTGTTTTAACTCAAAATGTAAAAAACTGCAACTTAAAATCAACTATGGCAATATAAAACCATTTAAAGCGAGTAATGAGGCTTTTGAAGGGATGAGTGACTATAAATGGATTTTTCTTACCAATGTATACCTTAT
>NW_018400167.1:1477-1645 GCF_002168275.2 Theobroma umbraticum | reverse complement strand
TTGCCAATGAATGCCTTTTTCATTACATTTCTCGAGGTAGACATCAATTCTAATATGCTTTAACCAAAAGTGTAAAAAAGTTCAACTTAAAATCAATTATGGCATTATAAACCCTTTAAAGTAAGTAATAAAGCTTTTTGAACGTATGAGTGACTATAAATGGACTTC
>NW_018400167.1:1088-1346 GCF_002168275.2 Theobroma umbraticum | reverse complement strand
ACATTCAATTCTAGTCTTTTTTAATCAAAAATGTAAAAAAATTCAACTTAAAATCAATTATTAGTTTAGAAAGCCACTTAAAACAAGTAATAAGGCTTTCGAAGGCTTCAGTGACTATAAATGGACTTTTTGTGGAAATGGTTGGGTTTTGCTTCAAGGTCCCCAAGGCAGACATTTAATTATAGCCCTTTTTAACTAAAAGTGTAAAACAATTCTACTTAAAACAGATTTTAAGATTATAAAGCCATTTAAAGTGAG
>NW_018400167.1:899-1078 GCF_002168275.2 Theobroma umbraticum | reverse complement strand
TTTGAAGGAACAGGTGGCTATCAATTAACTTTTCTTGCCAATGAATGTTTGTTCTTTATGTTTCTTAAGGTAGACAATCAATTATAGTATGTTTCGACAAAAAATATAAAAAAATGCAACTGAAAATCAATTATGGCATTATAAAACCATTTAAGGCGAGTAATGAGGCTTTCGAAGGT
>NW_018400167.1:710-889 GCF_002168275.2 Theobroma umbraticum | reverse complement strand
ATAAATGGAATTTTCTTGCCAATGAATGCTTTTTTCTTCCTGTTCATCAATGTAGATATTCAATTCTAGCCTGTTTTAAGCAAAAATATACAAAGAATTCGAATTTAAATCAATTTTGAGATTATAAAACAATTTAAAGTGTGTAACAACGCTTTTAAAGGAATGGGTGGCTATAAATG
>NW_018400167.1:570-700 GCF_002168275.2 Theobroma umbraticum | reverse complement strand
GTCAATGAATGTCTTTTTCTTTACGTTTCTAGAGCTAGACATTCAATTATGATATGATTTAACCAAAAATGTAATACAATTTGAACCTAAAAACAATTATGAGATTATAAAACCATTTAAGGTGAGTAAT
>NW_018400167.1:450-560 GCF_002168275.2 Theobroma umbraticum | reverse complement strand
GAGGAATGGGTGGCTATAAATGGACTTCTCTTACGAATGAACCTTTTTCTTCATGCTTCTTGAGGTTGACATTCAATTATAATCTATTTTAACCAAAAAAGTACAAAGAA
>NW_018400167.1:178-432 GCF_002168275.2 Theobroma umbraticum | reverse complement strand
TTGAGATTATAAAACCATTTGAAGTGAGTAATAAGGCTTTTAAAGGAATGGGTGGCTATAAATGGACTTTTCTTTCCACTGAATGTCTTTTTCTTCATGTTTCTCAAGCTAGACCTTCAATTATAATATGTTTTAACCAAAAAAGTAAAAATATTTGAACTTAAAAGCAATTATGAGATTATAAAAACATTTAAAGTGAGTAATAAGGCTTCTGGAGGAATGGGTGGCTATAAATGGACTTCTCTTACCAATGA
>NW_018400167.1:0-168 GCF_002168275.2 Theobroma umbraticum | reverse complement strand
TCATGTTTCTTAAGGTTGACATTCAATTATAATCTGTTTTAATCAAAAATGTGCAAAGAATTCGAATTTAAATCAATTTTGAGATTATAAAATCATTTAAAGTGTGTAATAACTCTTTTAAAGGAATGGGTGGCTATAAATGGACTTTTCTTGTCAATGAATGTCTTT
>NW_018400166.1:1929-2073 GCF_002168275.2 Theobroma umbraticum | reverse complement strand
TGCATTTCAAAATTCCAAAGTGATTTATTAAACAGAAAATTCCTTTTGAAAATACACTGCAAATCAGCAAAAGAAATCTTACAAAAAGACGTTCAAAATATTGCTTCAAAACAAATTTTTGCCAGATGGCAAGCAATTTTAAGC
>NW_018400166.1:1532-1820 GCF_002168275.2 Theobroma umbraticum | reverse complement strand
ATCCAATTCTTTACCCGATTTTCTTACAAGAGAATTTCTACAGGGAAAACCATGTCCCCTTCTGGAAAATTAGGAAACTTAGAATTATCAAAACATAATTCACTAATCCTGTCCAAATGAGAGAGAGAGTCCTTTTACAAATATTAGTTATGGCGAATAACGTCCAAGAAAAATATGAAGTATTTCAACAGTCCAAGAGAGCTTTCCATCAAGAATTGCATACTTGCAGGAGCAAAGCAGAAAAATGCCCCCCAAATTAAGAGACAGAAAAGATAAAAAGAAAGAAGC
>NW_018400166.1:894-1108 GCF_002168275.2 Theobroma umbraticum | reverse complement strand
TTTATTATCAAAATATTTTAACTCAAACTGGGTCAGCCCTTTTCAAACAATATGTTGATCCAAAAGATCCTACTTTAATTACTCATTCAACGGCACAGATTTTAAAGGTTTTAAGGCCGATTGATTGGGGGGAAAACTTGAATGATTACAAAAGATTTCTAGCAAGTTTTTCAAATACAATCAACCATTGCCCTGTTTTCAACTACTGGGATTA
>NW_018400166.1:130-411 GCF_002168275.2 Theobroma umbraticum | reverse complement strand
ATCCTCAATACTTAGTCACATGGTTCCAAAGAAACCCAACACTTTGCAAAGGAGTAGAAACATGCCAAGAAAATGCTCGATTTCTTCAAGCTAAATCAACAGCTAGTGCAAAATTAGCCCAGGCTAAGTCAAAGTCAGAATACAAGAAAATCATGGCAGAGATGCTAAGTTCACTTGATTCTGATGAAGAACAAGAAGAAAATGAAGAAGAAGAGGATTCAAACTCATCCAGAGCTACCACCCGGCTATCTCAAGATGATGATTACATTCCTCCAAGAAGA
>NW_018400166.1:0-120 GCF_002168275.2 Theobroma umbraticum | reverse complement strand
GCTTTTGCCAATAGAAGATGAAAGTAGCCGAAAGCAACCTTGTCTGCCAAAAGAAGATGCTTTCTACCAAGAGAAGACAAAAGTAGCCGAAAGCAACCTTGTCTGCCACAAGAAGATGCT
>NW_018400165.1:2220-2342 GCF_002168275.2 Theobroma umbraticum | reverse complement strand
CTCATAATTGATTTTAAGCTAAATTTTTTTACATTTTTGGTTAAAACAGACTATGATTGAATGTTTAACTTGAGAAACGTAAAGAAAAAAGCATTCATTGGCAAGAAAAGTCCATTTATAGT
>NW_018400165.1:1681-1819 GCF_002168275.2 Theobroma umbraticum | reverse complement strand
TTTTGGTTAAAACAGAGTATAATTGAATGTTTACCTTGAGAAATGTAAAGAAAATGCATTCATTGGTAAGAAAAGTCCATTTAGGGTCTCCCATTCCTTCAAAAGCCTTATTACTCACTTTAAATGGTTTTATAATCT
>NW_018400165.1:1529-1659 GCF_002168275.2 Theobroma umbraticum | reverse complement strand
TTTTTTACATTATTGGTTAAAACATATTATAATTGAATGTCTAACTTGAGAAACATGAAGAAAAAGATATTCATTCACAAGAAAAGTCTATTTATAGTCACCCATTCCTTCAAATGCCTTATTACTCGCT
>NW_018400165.1:948-1121 GCF_002168275.2 Theobroma umbraticum | reverse complement strand
GGCAAGAAAAGTCAATTTATAGTCATCCATTCCTTCAAAAGCCATATTACTCTCTTTAAATAGTTTTATAATCTCATTATTGATTTTAAGTTAAATTTTTTTGTATTCTTAGTTAAAACAAACTATAATTGAATGTTTACCTTCAGAAAAGTAAAGAAAAAGGCATTCATTGG
>NW_018400165.1:874-938 GCF_002168275.2 Theobroma umbraticum | reverse complement strand
CCATTTACAGTCACCCATTCCTTAAAAAGCCATATTACTTGCTTTAAATGGATTTATAATCTCA
>NW_018400165.1:749-864 GCF_002168275.2 Theobroma umbraticum | reverse complement strand
TAAGTTGAATTTTTTTACATTCTTAGTTAAAACAGACTATAATTGAACGTCTACCTTGAGAAAAGTGAAGAAAAGACATTCATTAGCAAGAAAAGTTCATTTATAGTCACCCACT
>NW_018400165.1:614-727 GCF_002168275.2 Theobroma umbraticum | reverse complement strand
CTTTAAATGGTTTTATAATCTCATAATTGATTTTAAATTGAATTTTTTTGCATTGTTGATTAAAATAGACTATAATTGAATGTCTACCTTAAGAAACATGAAGAAAAAAGCAT
>NW_018400165.1:0-139 GCF_002168275.2 Theobroma umbraticum | reverse complement strand
ACTCGCTTTAAATGGTTTTATAATCTCATAATTTATTTTAAGTTAAATTTTTTTGCATTCTTAGTTAAAACAGACTATAATTGATTGTCTACCTTGAGAAAAGTGAAGAAAAAGGCATTCATTGGCAAGAAAAGTCCAT
>NW_018400164.1:1100-1225 GCF_002168275.2 Theobroma umbraticum | reverse complement strand
AATATAAAAAAATTTAACTTAAAATCAATTATTAGATTATAAACCATTTAAAGCTAGTAATAAGGCTTTTAAAGGAATGAGATGCTATAAATAGACTTTTCTTGCCAATGAATGCTTTTTTCTTC
>NW_018400164.1:901-1064 GCF_002168275.2 Theobroma umbraticum | reverse complement strand
TTAATGAAAAATGTAAAAATATTCAACTTAAAATCATTTATGAGATTATAAAACTATTTAAAGTTAGTAATATGGCTTTTGAAGGAAAGGGTGACTATAAATAAACTTCTCTTGCCAATGAATGCTTTTTTCTTCATGTTTCTCGAGGTAAATATTCAATTAT
>NW_018400164.1:374-495 GCF_002168275.2 Theobroma umbraticum | reverse complement strand
AATAAAAAGGGTATTAAAGAAATGGGAGGCTATAAATGGACTTTTCTTATCAATGAATGCTTTTGTTTTCATGATTGTCAAGGCAGACATTCAATTATAGTCTGTTTTAATGAAAAATATA
>NW_018400164.1:0-203 GCF_002168275.2 Theobroma umbraticum | reverse complement strand
AAATCAATTATTAGATTATAAAACCATTTAAAGCAAGTAATAAAGCTTTTGAAAAAATGGAAGGCTATAAATAGACTTTTCTTACCAATGAATGCTTTTTTCTTTACTTTTTTCAAGGCAGACATTCAATTATAGCCCGTTGTAATGACAAATGTAAAAAAATTACACTTAAAATTAATTATGAGATTATAAAACCATTTAGA
>NW_018400163.1:1229-1362 GCF_002168275.2 Theobroma umbraticum | reverse complement strand
TTTGGTTAAAACATACTAGAATTGAATGTCTACCTTCAGCAGCATGAAGAAAAAAGCATTCATTGGTATGAAAAGTCCTTTTATAGTCACCCATTCCTTCCAAAGCCTTATTATTCACTTTAAATAGTTTTGT
>NW_018400163.1:1072-1211 GCF_002168275.2 Theobroma umbraticum | reverse complement strand
AAGTTAAATTTTTTATATATTTTTTGTTAAACAGGCTATAATTGAATGTCTACCTTGAGAAACGTAAAAACAAATGTATTCATTAGCAAGAAAAGTCCATTTATAGTCACCCATTCATTCAAAACCCTTATTACTCACT
>NW_018400163.1:674-809 GCF_002168275.2 Theobroma umbraticum | reverse complement strand
TTTTGTAATGCCATAATTGATTTTAAGTTGAATTTTTTACTCTTTTAGTTAAAATAAGCTATAATTGAATGTCTAACTTGGTAAACATAAATAAAAGGGCATTCATTGGCAAGAAAAGTCCATTTAAAGTCACCC
>NW_018400163.1:254-538 GCF_002168275.2 Theobroma umbraticum | reverse complement strand
AAACATGAAGAAAAAAGCATTCATTGGCAAGAAAAGTCCATTTATAGTCACCCAGACCTTCAAAAGCATTATTAGTCGCTTTAAATAATTTTGTAATGTCGTAATTGGTTTTAAGTTAACTTTTTTTTATATTTTTTGTTAAACAGACTTTAATTGAATGTCTCTTTCAAGAAACGTAAAGAAAAAGGCATTCATTGGTAAGGAAAGTCCATTTATAGTCACCCATTCTCTCAAAAGCCTTATTACTCACTTTAAATATTTTTATAATCTCAAAATTAATTTAA
>NW_018400163.1:0-121 GCF_002168275.2 Theobroma umbraticum | reverse complement strand
TCAGTTTAAATAGTTTTATAATCTCAAAATTGATTTAAATTTGAATGTTTTGTAATTTTTAAATTCAAATAGACTAGAATTGAATGTCTACCATGAGAAACATGAAGAAAAAACTATTCAT
>NW_018400162.1:4480-4875 GCF_002168275.2 Theobroma umbraticum | reverse complement strand
AATTTTGAGATAATAAAACCATTTAAAGTGAGTAATAAGGCTTTTGAAGAAATGTTTGACTATAAATAGACTTTTCTTGCTAATGAATGCATTTTTCTACATGTTTCTTAAGATAGACATTCAATTATAGTTTGTTTTGATAAAAAATATAAAAAAATTCAACTTAAAATAAATTATTAATTTATAAAACCATTTAAAGCAAGTAATAAGGCTTTCCAAAGCTTGAGTGACTATAAACGGACTTTTCGTACCAATGAATGTCTTTTGTTTTATGTTCTCTAAGGCAGACATTCAATTATAGCTCTTTTTAATCAAAAATGTAAAAAAAATTCAACTTAAAATCAATTATGAGACTATAAGACCATTTAAAGTGAGTAATAAGGTTTTTGAAGGAA
>NW_018400162.1:4100-4395 GCF_002168275.2 Theobroma umbraticum | reverse complement strand
CGTTTCTCAAGGTAGACATTCAATTATAGTCTGTTTTAACCAAAAATATAAAAATATTCTACTTAAAATTAATTTTTAAATTATATTATAAAATCATTTAAAGTGAGTAATAAGGCTTTTGAAGAAACGAGCGACTATAAATGGACTTTTCTTGCCAATGAATGTCTTTTCTTTACGTTTCTCGGGGTAGACATTCAATTATACTCTATTTTAACTAAAAAAGTATAGACATTCAACTGAAAATCAATTATTACATTATAAAACCTTTTAAAGTGAGCAATAAGGCTTTTGAAGG
>NW_018400162.1:3965-4090 GCF_002168275.2 Theobroma umbraticum | reverse complement strand
TATAAATGGACTTTTCTTGGCAACAAATGCTTTTTTCTTTACGTTTCTTGAGGTAGACATTCAATTATAGTGTATTTTAATAAAAAATATAAAAAAAATCAACTTAAAATAAATTTTGAGATTAT
>NW_018400162.1:3389-3955 GCF_002168275.2 Theobroma umbraticum | reverse complement strand
AAAGAGAGTAATAAGGCTTTTGAAGAAATGAGTTACTATAAATGGACTTTTCTTGCTAATGAATGCCTTTTTCTTCATGTTACCCAAGACAAGCATTCAAATATAATCTGTTCTAGCCAAAAATGTAAAACAGTTCAATCTAAAATCAATTATGAGATTATAAAACCATTTAAAGTGAGTACTAATGCTTTTGAAGGAATGGGTAATAATAAATGGACTTTTCTTGCCAATGAATGCTTTTTTTCTTCACATTTCTCATGGTAGATAATCAATTATAATCTGTTTAAGCCAAATATGTAAAAAAATTCAACTTAAAATCAATTACGAGATTATAAAACCATTTAAATCGAATAATAAGGCTTTTGAAATAATGAGTGACTATCCATGGGCTTTTCTTGTCAATGGATATTTTTTTCTTCATGTTTCTTAAGGTAGACATTCAATTATAGTCTATTTGAATCAATAATATAAAAAAAATTCAACTTAAAATTAATTATGACATTATAAAACTATTTACAGCAAGTAATAAGGCTTTCGAAGGCTTGAGTGACTATAAATAGACTTCT
>NW_018400162.1:2392-2887 GCF_002168275.2 Theobroma umbraticum | reverse complement strand
GCGAGTAATAAGGCTTTTGAAGGAAAGGGTGACTATAAATGGACTTTTCTTGCTGATGAATGATTTTCTCTTCATGTTTCTTAAGGTGCACAATCAATTATAGTTTGTATTAATCTAAAATATAAAAAATTCAACTTAAAATAAATTTTGAAATTTTAAAATTATTTAAAGCGAGTAATAAAGTTTTTGAAGGCTAGAGGGACTATAAATGGACTTTTCATGTCAATGGATGGCTTTTGCTTCACTTTTCCCACAGTAGACATTCAAATATAACCCTTTCTAACTAAAAATGTAAAAAATTCAACTTAAAATCAATTATGAGATTATAAGACCAATTAAAGTGAGTAATAAGGCATTTGAAGGATGGGTGACTATAAATGGACTTTTCTTCTCAATAAATTCTTTTTCCTTCATGTTTCTCGAGGTAAACATTCAATTATAATCTGTTTTAATCAAAAATAAAAAAGATTTAATTTAAAATCAATTATGAGATTA
>NW_018400162.1:2038-2382 GCF_002168275.2 Theobroma umbraticum | reverse complement strand
TACAATGAGTATTAAGGCTTTTGAAGGAATGAGAGACTATAAAAGGATTTGTTTTCTCAATGAATGGCTTTTTCTATACGTTTTCTGAGGCAGTAGTAAAACCATTTAATGAAAAATTTGAAAAACTTCTACTTAAAAACAATTATGAGATTATAAAATCGTTTAAAGTCAATAGTAAGGCTTTTGAAGGAATGAGTGACTATAAACAGACTTTTCTTGCTAATAAATACCTTTTTCTTCATATTTCTCAAGGTAGATATTCAATTATAATCTGTTTAAACTAAAATGTGCAAAGAATTCAAATTAAAATCAATTTTGAGATTATAAAACTATTTAAAGCGAGT
>NW_018400162.1:1462-1694 GCF_002168275.2 Theobroma umbraticum | reverse complement strand
AACTAAAAATGTAAAATAATTCAACTTAAAATTAATTATGAGATTATAAAACCACTTAAAGCGAACAATAAGACTTTTGAAAGAATGGGTGACTATAAGTAAACTTTTCTTGCCAATGAATACTTTTTTTCTTCACGTTTCTCGAGGTAGACATTCAATTATAATCGATTTAAGCCATAAATATAAAAAAATTCAACTTAAAATCAATTATGAGATTATAAAACTTTTTAAA
>NW_018400162.1:1006-1203 GCF_002168275.2 Theobroma umbraticum | reverse complement strand
CTTGCCAATGAATGCTTTTTTCTTTACTTTTCTCAAGGTAGACATTCAATTATAATCTATTTTAATAAACAATGTAAAAAAAAATCAATTTAAAATCAATTATAAGATTATAAATCCTTTTAAAGCGAGTATTAAGACTTTTGAAGGAGTGGAAAACTATAAATGAACTTTTCTTTCAAATGAATGGCTTTTTATAC
>NW_018400162.1:302-841 GCF_002168275.2 Theobroma umbraticum | reverse complement strand
ATAAATTGACTTTTCTTGCCAATGAATGCCTTTTTCTTTATGTTTCTTGAGGTATATATTTAATTATAATCTATTTTAACAAAAGATGTACAAAGAATTAAACTTAAAATCAATTTTGAGATTATAAATCCATTTATAATGAGTAATAAGGCTTTGGAAAGGAACGGATTACTATAAATGGACTTTCCTTACCAATGAATGCCTTTCTCTTCATGTTTCTCAAAGTAGACATTCAATTATAGTCTGCTTTAACAAAAAATATAAAAAAATTTACCTTAAAATCAATTATGACATTATAAAGCCATTTAAAGCGAGTAATAAGACTTTTGAAAGAATGAGTGACTATAAATAGACTTTTCTTCCCAATGAATATTTTTTTCTTTAAGTTTCTCGAGGTTAACATTCAATTATAATATTTTTTAACCATAAATGTAAAAAAATTCAGCTTAAAATAAGTTATGGCATTATAAAATCATTTAAAGCGAGTAATAAGGCTTTTGAAGGTATAGTGGCTATAAATTGATATTTCTTGCCAATGA
>NW_018400162.1:99-292 GCF_002168275.2 Theobroma umbraticum | reverse complement strand
CTTCATATTTCTCAAGGTAGACATTCAATTATAATCTGTTTTAACCAAAAATACACAAAAAATTCAAATCAAATCAATTTTAAGATTATAAAACCATTTAAAGCCAATAATACGGCATTTGAAGGAATAAGTGACTATAAATAAGCTTTTCTTGCTAATGAATGTCTATTTCTTCATGTTTCTTATAGTAGAC
>NW_018400162.1:0-89 GCF_002168275.2 Theobroma umbraticum | reverse complement strand
AGTCTGTTTTAACTAAAAATGTAAAAATATTCAACTAAAATCAATTATGGTATTATAAAACCATTTAAAGCGAGTAATAAGGCTTTTGA
>NW_018400161.1:2821-2982 GCF_002168275.2 Theobroma umbraticum | reverse complement strand
TAATCTCAAAATTGATTTAAATTTGAATGTTTTGTACATTTTTGGTTAAAATAGGCTTAAATTGAATCTATACCATGAGAAACATGAAGAAAAAAGTATTCAATGGCAAGAAAAGTCATTTATAGTCACCCATATGTTCAAAAGCCTTATTACTCGCTTTA
>NW_018400161.1:2619-2811 GCF_002168275.2 Theobroma umbraticum | reverse complement strand
CAATGCCATAATTGATTTTAAGTTAAATTTTTTTATACTTTTTGTTAAAAAAGGTTATAATTGAATGTTTACCTTGATAAACGTAAATAAAAAGACAATCATTGGCAAGAAAAATTCATTTATAGTCGCTCATTCTTTCGAGAGCCTTATTACTCAGTTTAAATGGTTTTATAATCTCAAAATTGATTTAAA
>NW_018400161.1:2480-2609 GCF_002168275.2 Theobroma umbraticum | reverse complement strand
TTGTACATTTTTGGTTAAAATAGACTAGAATTGAATCTATACCATGAGAAATATGAAGAAAAAAGTATTTATTGACAAAAAAAGTCTATTTACAGTCACCCATTGCTTCCAAAGCCTTATTAATCACTT
>NW_018400161.1:2186-2456 GCF_002168275.2 Theobroma umbraticum | reverse complement strand
TAATTTTAAGTTCAAAGTTTTTTGCTTTTCTGGTTAAAACATATTATAATTAAACGCTTGCCCTGAGAAACATAAAGAATAGAGCATTCATTAGCAAGAGAAGTCCATTTATAGTCACTTATTTCTTTAAAATCCTTATTACTCACTTTCAATGGTTGTATAATCTCAAAATTGATTTAAATTTAATTGTTTTGTACATTTTTGGTTACAATAGACTGAAATTGAATCTATACCATGAGAAACATGAAGAAAAAAGTATTCATTGGCAAG
>NW_018400161.1:2004-2176 GCF_002168275.2 Theobroma umbraticum | reverse complement strand
TATAGTCACCTATACCTTCAAAAGCCTTATTACTCGCTTTAAATGGTTTTGCAATCCCATAATTAATTTTAAGTTAAATTGTTTTTACATTTTTAGTTAAACAAACTTTAATTGAATTCCTACCTTGAGAAACATAAATAAAAAAGCATTCATTGGCAAGAGAAGTCCATTT
>NW_018400161.1:1810-1994 GCF_002168275.2 Theobroma umbraticum | reverse complement strand
ATTTCTTCAAAAGCCTTATTACTCATTTTAAATGGTTTCATAATCTCAAAATTAATTTAAATTTGAATTCTTTGCGCATTTTTGGTTAAAACACACTAGGATTAAATGTCTACCTTCAAAAACATGAACAAAAAAGTATTGATTGGCCAGAAAAGTCCATTTATAGCCACCAATACCTTCAAAA
>NW_018400161.1:1699-1800 GCF_002168275.2 Theobroma umbraticum | reverse complement strand
TCGCTTTAAATAGTTTTATAATCTCAAAATTAATTTTAAGTTCAAACTTTTTTACTTTTCTAGTTAAAACATATTATAATTGAACGTCTACCCTGAGAAAC
>NW_018400161.1:1174-1332 GCF_002168275.2 Theobroma umbraticum | reverse complement strand
TTATATTTTTGGTTAAACAAACTCTAATTGAATGCCTACCTTGAGAAACGTAAATAAAAAGGCATTCATTGGCAAGAGAAGTCCATTTATAGTCACCCACTCCCTCAAGAGCCTTATTACGCACTTTAAATGGTTTTATAATCTCAAAATTGATTTAA
>NW_018400161.1:878-1065 GCF_002168275.2 Theobroma umbraticum | reverse complement strand
TACCATGAGAAACATGAAGAAAAAAGTATTCATTGGCTAGACAAGGTCCATTTATAGTCACCTATTCCTTCAAGTGCCTTATTACTCAGTTTAAAAGATTTTATAATCTAAAAATTGATTTAAATTTGAATGTTTTGTACATTTTTAGTTAGAATAGACTACAATTGAATCTATACCATAAGAAACA
>NW_018400161.1:344-513 GCF_002168275.2 Theobroma umbraticum | reverse complement strand
TTTTATAATCTCAAAATTGATTTAAATATTACTGTTTTGTGCATTTTTTGTTAAAATAGACTAGAATTAAAAGTATACCATGAGAAACATGAAAAAAAAAGTATTCACTGGCAAAAAAAGTCTATTTATAGTCACCCATTGCTTCAAAAGCCATATTAATCACTTTAAA
>NW_018400161.1:0-117 GCF_002168275.2 Theobroma umbraticum | reverse complement strand
ACCCTGAGAAACATAAAGAAAAAGGATTTCATTGACAAGAGAAGTCCATTTATACTCACTCACTCCTTTAAAAGCTTTATTACGCACTTTAAATTATTTTATAATCTCAAAATTTAT
>NW_018400160.1:1627-1755 GCF_002168275.2 Theobroma umbraticum | reverse complement strand
AAATGTAAAACAATTTAACTTAAAATCAATTATGAGATTATAAAACCATTAAAACTGAGTAATAAGTCTTTTTAAAGAATGGGTGGCTATAAATGAACTTTTCTTATCAATGAATGCTTGTTTCTTCA
>NW_018400160.1:1044-1227 GCF_002168275.2 Theobroma umbraticum | reverse complement strand
TAAAACCATTTAAAGCGAGTAATAAGCCTTTTGAAGGAATGGGTGACTGTAAATAGACTTTCCTTGTCAATGGATGTTTGTTTCTTCATGTTTCTCCAGGTAGACATTCAATTATAGTCTCTTTTAATTAAAAATGTAAAAAAATTACACGTAAAATCAATTATGAGATTATAAAAACATTTA
>NW_018400160.1:491-714 GCF_002168275.2 Theobroma umbraticum | reverse complement strand
AAATGGACTTTTCTTATCAATGAATGCTTGTTTCTTCATGTTTCTCCAAGTAGACATATAATTATACTCTGTTTTAATAAAAAATGTAAAAAAATTTAACTTAAAATGAATTATAAGATTATAAAAATATTTAAAGCGAGTAATAAGCATTTTGAAGGAAAGGGTGGCTGTAAATGGACTTTTTTCTGTTAATGAATGCTTGTTTTTTCACGTTTCTCATGGT
>NW_018400160.1:0-119 GCF_002168275.2 Theobroma umbraticum | reverse complement strand
TTAATCAAAAATGTAAAAAAAATTCAACTTAAAATCAATTATGAGATTATAAAAACATTAAAAATGAGTAATAAGCCTTTTGAAGGAATGGGTGGCTGTAAATGGACTTTCTTTTGTTA
>NW_018400159.1:1386-1513 GCF_002168275.2 Theobroma umbraticum | reverse complement strand
AAGCAAAAAGGCTTTTGAAGGAATGGGAGGCTATAAGTAGACTTTTCTCACCAATGAATGCTTTTTCTTCATGTTTCTTAAGGCAGACATTCAATTATAGCCTGTTTTAGTAAAAAATGTAAAAAAA
>NW_018400159.1:1254-1371 GCF_002168275.2 Theobroma umbraticum | reverse complement strand
AGGCTATAAATAGACTTTTTTTATCAATGAATGCTTTTTTCTTCACCTTTGTCAGGGCAGACGTTCAATTATAATCTATTTTAATGAAAAATGTAAAACAATTCAAGTTAAAATCAA
>NW_018400159.1:1109-1231 GCF_002168275.2 Theobroma umbraticum | reverse complement strand
AGCGAGTAATAAGACTTTTGAAGGAATGGGTGACAATAAATGGACTTTTCTTGCCGATGAATGTGTTGTTCTTCATGTTTCTTGAGGTAGACATTCAATTATAGTCTATTTTAATGAAAAAT
>NW_018400159.1:689-825 GCF_002168275.2 Theobroma umbraticum | reverse complement strand
AGACTTTTCTCACCAATGAATGCTATTTTCTTCACATTTCTCGAGGTAAACATTCAATTGTAGCCTGTTTTAATAAAAAATATAAAAATATTCAACTTAAAATCATTTATTAGATTATAAAACCATTTGAAGTTAG
>NW_018400159.1:553-679 GCF_002168275.2 Theobroma umbraticum | reverse complement strand
TTTGAAGGAAAATGTGACTATAAATTGACTTTTCTTGTCAATGAATGCTTTTTTGTTCAGGTTTCTCGAGGCAAATATTCAATTATAGTGTGTTTTAATCAAAAATGTAAAACAATTCAACCTAAA
>NW_018400159.1:0-116 GCF_002168275.2 Theobroma umbraticum | reverse complement strand
TGGGAGGCTATAAATAGACTTTTCTCACCAATGAATGCTTTTTTCTTCACTTTCCTCAAGGTAGACATTCAATTATAGCCTGTTTTAATAAAAAATGTAAAAACATTACACTTAAA
>NW_018400158.1:963-1073 GCF_002168275.2 Theobroma umbraticum | reverse complement strand
ACCTGTTTTAACAAAAAATGTAAAAAAATTCAACTTAAAATCAATTATGAGACTCCAAAACCATTTAAAGCGAGTAATAAGGCTTTTGAAGGAATAGATGACTATAAATG
>NW_018400158.1:551-681 GCF_002168275.2 Theobroma umbraticum | reverse complement strand
AAAATATAAAAAAATTGAACTTAAAATCAATTATGAGATTATAAAACCATTGAGAATAAGTAAAAAGGCTGTTGAAGGACTGTGAGGCTATAAATAGATTTTTTTATCAATGAATGCTTTTTTCTTCACG
>NW_018400158.1:436-541 GCF_002168275.2 Theobroma umbraticum | reverse complement strand
TAATAAGGCTTTCGAAGGAATAGGTGACTATAAGTGGACTTTTCTTACCAATGAATACTTTTATCTTCACGTTTCTCGAGATAGACAGTCAATTATTATCTGTTT
>NW_018400158.1:0-182 GCF_002168275.2 Theobroma umbraticum | reverse complement strand
ACGAGTAAAAAGGCTATTAAAGGAATGAGAGGCTATAAATAGACTTTTCTTATCGATGAATTCTTTTTTTTTCACATTTGTCAAGGCAGACGTTCAATTATAGTCTGTTTTAATGAAAAATGTAAAACATTTTAACTTAAAATCAATTATTAGATTATAAACTATTTAAAGCGAGTAATAAG
>NW_018400157.1:5476-5586 GCF_002168275.2 Theobroma umbraticum | reverse complement strand
ACTAATAATCTAATGATTTCAGTAAGGCTTGTTCGAGACTTGGCATGTTCGCCCGTGAGACTTGGACGTCGGTAGCAATAGAGGAACGGTCGTTACATATTGTTGCATAT
>NW_018400157.1:4966-5190 GCF_002168275.2 Theobroma umbraticum | reverse complement strand
GAAAGAAAATTGAATGAGAAGATAGCCATTTTGAGGAAAAAGCCTAATATCCTTTACTAAAAACACTTGTCCTTTATTCTAATTTTGAAAAAGGTGTTTAAGCTTGATTGTAAATGTTTCAAGATTTGCAAAAAGTTCTAGTTGTACTTCTTGTTCTTGTCTTTCTTGCAAAATTAGAGTGTGGAAAGCACTCTAAAGATTGTTGCAAGGGATTAGAGCATAGG
>NW_018400157.1:4654-4810 GCF_002168275.2 Theobroma umbraticum | reverse complement strand
AGGTAAAGAGGACCAAACTGTTAGTACAAGCCTCACAAGCCAATCTATGGCTATGTGGGAATTATAATTTTGAGATATTCATGTATGACATTTTATTAGTCTTAATAACATTGAGGTAGTTTTTTATCCATAAGTTTGTGATTTAATTACTTTTTG
>NW_018400157.1:4526-4636 GCF_002168275.2 Theobroma umbraticum | reverse complement strand
CCATAGAAATATATATGCCTTGCAAAGGAATTGTATTGGGATACAATTATGAGACTCTTATGCATTAAAGCATTGTTCCTAAAAGTTCCTGATCATTGTATTATTGAGAC
>NW_018400157.1:3429-4223 GCF_002168275.2 Theobroma umbraticum | reverse complement strand
GTATAATATAAAGCATATGAAGGCAAATGAGTGGTAAAGATAGGAATCATCACCTTAAGTAATTCAAGGGAAAATATCTTATTAGTTCTTAGTCGACACTAGCTTAATCAAATCCTTGGCCAAAGTGATTAGGAGATTATGAAACGAGCTTCATAAGTCTCCATAAAGCTAATGATCTAATTGCAAGAACAAATATGGAGGTCAATAAGAGTAGGCACTGCACCAAACTCTTATTATCTTTAGGATATATGATAAGGGAATGAATTACACTATAAAACTATACACTAAAAGGTTGTCAAAGAATCTTTTGACTCTTCTAAGAATTGGGTGGCCATGATGCATTGCTAGATGCCAGTCATGGTATATGGAATTGAATTAGTTAATTTAAAATTGAATATGATTTATTTAAATTAATTAATTAATAATATTATAATTCAATTCCATTACCAACATATTAGGAACCTAATCGGTCACACACAAAGGTTGCAATTTAGATTAAATTAAGAGTTTGATGATTTTAAGTTAGACTTAAATCAAATTCTAGGTTTTAACTACTAAGGACCTAATTAAAATAGTTTAATTAGGTATTGGTTAAATGTTATAATTGATATAATATTAAGGACTTATTTTGGAAATTTTAATAAGTTAAACCTAGACATAAATATCATATTATAGCCATTCTTCATATTTGTTGTGGGGAAGGAAACAAAAAAAATAATTTTTTTTTCTCTTGAGTGCTGCCACTCTTGAGAAATTTAATTTAATTTTTGAGAACTTCTCCTTTGATACTTTGC
>NW_018400157.1:2808-2945 GCF_002168275.2 Theobroma umbraticum | reverse complement strand
GTGATCCAAAGATTGGAGGCATGGTTTTTATTTTATTTCAATTTTTGTTATTCCACAGCATTGATGCTCCAATCATGCCATTTCTAGTACAAGCCACTATAAATAGTCTTGTATTGTCCACTTCTCTCTACCTTTCC
>NW_018400157.1:2627-2708 GCF_002168275.2 Theobroma umbraticum | reverse complement strand
TGCTTTGATTTCATCCTTATGGGTGCCTAACCAAAGATGCTAAAACAGGATGTTCTTGGGTATAATATAAAGCATATGAAG
>NW_018400157.1:2501-2617 GCF_002168275.2 Theobroma umbraticum | reverse complement strand
GGTAAAGATAGGAATCATCACCATATGTAATTCAAGGGAAAATATCTTATTAGTTCCTAGTTGACACTAGCTTAATCAAATCCTTGGCCAAAGTGATTAGGAGATTATGAAACGAG
>NW_018400157.1:2233-2490 GCF_002168275.2 Theobroma umbraticum | reverse complement strand
TCCATAAAGCTAATGATCTAATTGCAAGAACAAATATGGAGGTCAATAAGAGTATGCACTGCACCAAACTCTTATTATCTCTGGGATATATGATGAGGGAATGAATTACACTATAAAACTATACACTGAAAGGTTGTCAAAGAATCTTTTAACTCTTCTAACAATTGGGAGGCCATGATGCATTGCTAGATGCCAATCATGGTATATGGAATTGAATTAGTTAATTTAAAATTGAATATGATTCATTTAAATTAATT
>NW_018400157.1:1753-1980 GCF_002168275.2 Theobroma umbraticum | reverse complement strand
GTTATAATTGATATAATATTAAGGACTTATTTTGGAAATTTTAATAAGTTAAACGTAGACATAAATATCATATTATAGCCATTCTTCATATTTGCTGTGGGGAAGGAAACAAAAAAAATAATTTTTTTTTTCTCTTGAGTGCTGCCACTCTTGAGAAATTTAATTTAATTTTGGAGAACTTCTCCTTTGATACTTTGCTGGAAATCAAACAAGGAAAGAAGACAAAT
>NW_018400157.1:1062-1222 GCF_002168275.2 Theobroma umbraticum | reverse complement strand
TTTAGCTAGAACAAGCTTTACATCCATCTGTTAGTCCCAAACAAATGTGCTATAGGGGGGTGAATAGAACTTTTTGGCTCTTATTAAATTTAACCTCTAATTAGGGACAAGTTAAAGCTCAATAAAGAGAAATTAAATGCAAGATGAAGGAATAATCTAA
>NW_018400157.1:918-1047 GCF_002168275.2 Theobroma umbraticum | reverse complement strand
AAAATAAAACAAGTAAGACAATACACAAAGATTTATAGTGGTTCGGTCAAAGACCTACGTTCATTACCTTGATTGTTCAACCAAGGATTTTTCAAACCAAATCACTATAAATGATGAAATTCTCAAGCT
>NW_018400157.1:343-562 GCF_002168275.2 Theobroma umbraticum | reverse complement strand
AAGTATGCAGAGAGTTTTTGCTATTTTTGAGCTCTTTTTGATATTGGAAGCCTTTAAAACTTCTTCATAGCTGTTGGGAGTGCCTTTTAAACTTGAAAAATCAATTCTGATGGCTGTTAGACGGATTCTGACTGTTTGAAATAGTTCAGGGGTAGTTCTAGCCCCTAATCTATCTTCTAGTGCTTAAATTCAAATTTTTAGACAGAATGCTCTTAGTTG
>NW_018400157.1:0-111 GCF_002168275.2 Theobroma umbraticum | reverse complement strand
TAACAAAATGTTTTAGTCGATTAAGATGTTTCAGTCTCTAAACCCATTTTTAGGCAGTAAGCTCTTAGTTGACTAACACTGTCTCTTAGTCCACTAAGTGTTCTTTGTCTC
>NW_018400156.1:1212-1356 GCF_002168275.2 Theobroma umbraticum | reverse complement strand
AGCAAGTAATAAGGCTTTCGAAGGTATAAGTGACTATAAATGGACTTTTCTTGCTAATGAATGGCTGTTTCTTCATGTTTCTCGAGGCAGACATTCAAATATTATCTGGTTTAATCAAAATGTAAAAACATTCAATGTAAAATC
>NW_018400156.1:555-705 GCF_002168275.2 Theobroma umbraticum | reverse complement strand
ATAAAACCATTTACAGCGAGTCATAAGACTTTCAAAAGAATGAATGACTAGAAATAGACTTTTCTTACCAACGAATGGCTTTGTCCTCATGTTTCTTGAGGTAGACAATAAATTTTAATCTGTTTTAACAAAAAAATGCAAAAAAAAAAT
>NW_018400156.1:0-124 GCF_002168275.2 Theobroma umbraticum | reverse complement strand
TCAACTTAAAATCAATAATGACATTTTAAAACCATTCAAAGTGAGTAATAAGGCTTTAGAAGGTATGGGTGACAATAATAATAACATTTTCTCGAGGTAGACATTTAAATATAATCTTGTTTAA
>NW_018400155.1:2608-2781 GCF_002168275.2 Theobroma umbraticum | reverse complement strand
CTGTTTTAATGAGAAATGTAAAAAATTTTAACTTAAAATCAATTATTAGATTATCAATTATTTAAAGCAAGTAATAAGACTTTTGAAGAAATATGTGACTATAAATGAACTTTTTTTGCCAACGAATGTGTTTTTCTTCACGTTTCTTGAGGTCGACATTCAATTATAGTCTG
>NW_018400155.1:2526-2598 GCF_002168275.2 Theobroma umbraticum | reverse complement strand
AAATGTAAAAAAATTCAACTTAAAATTAATTATTACATTATAAAACTATTTAACATGAGTAATAAGGCTTTT
>NW_018400155.1:2373-2516 GCF_002168275.2 Theobroma umbraticum | reverse complement strand
GAGGCTATAAATAGACTTTTCTTGGCCATGAATGCTTTTTTCTTCAGTTTTCTCAAGGCAGACATTCAATTATAGTCTGTTTTAATGAAAAATGTAAAATTATTGCACTTAAAATTAATTATGAGATTATAAAACTATGTAGA
>NW_018400155.1:1987-2165 GCF_002168275.2 Theobroma umbraticum | reverse complement strand
ATAAAACCATTTAAAGTGAGCAATAAGGCTTTTGAAGGAATGGGTGACTATAAAGAGACTTTTCTTGATAATGAATACTTTTTCCTTCATGTTTCTCGAGATAGAGATTTAATTATTGTCTGTATTAATCAAAAATGTAAAAAAATTTCACCTAAAATCAATTATTAGATTATAAAAC
>NW_018400155.1:1770-1904 GCF_002168275.2 Theobroma umbraticum | reverse complement strand
ATTATGAGATTATAAAACCATTTGAAGTGAGCAAGATGGCTTTTGAAGAAAAAGATGACTATAAATGGACATTTCTTGTGAATGAATGCTTTTTTCTTCACGTTTCTCAAGGAAAATATTCAATTATAGTCTGT
>NW_018400155.1:1394-1539 GCF_002168275.2 Theobroma umbraticum | reverse complement strand
TTATAGTCTGTTTTAACTAAAATTGTTAAAAAATTCAACTTAAAATCAATTATGGGATTATAAAACCATTCAAAGCGTGTAATAAGGCTTTTGAAGGAATAGTTGACTATAAATTGACTTTTCTTGATAATAAATAACTTTTCCT
>NW_018400155.1:828-953 GCF_002168275.2 Theobroma umbraticum | reverse complement strand
ATAAATGGACTTTTCTTGTCAATGAATGCTCTTTTCTTCATGTTTCCCGAGATATATATTCAATTATAGTCTGTTTTAATCAAAAATGTATAAAAATTCAACTTAAAATCAATTATTAGATTATA
>NW_018400155.1:413-557 GCF_002168275.2 Theobroma umbraticum | reverse complement strand
TTTTAACAAAAAATGTAAAAATATTCAACTTAAAATCAATTATGAGATTATAAACCTTTTGAAGTGAGTAATATGGCTTTTGAAGAAAAGGATGACTATAAATGAACTTTTCTTGTCAATGAAGGCTTTTTTCTTCACGTTTCT
>NW_018400155.1:0-124 GCF_002168275.2 Theobroma umbraticum | reverse complement strand
TTTTTGTTCACTTTTCTCAAGGGAGGCATTCAATTATAGTCTGTTTTAATGAAAGATATAAAAAAATTGAACTTAAATTTAATAATGAGATTATAAAATCATTTAGAACGAGTAAAAAGGCTAT
>NW_018400154.1:1518-1686 GCF_002168275.2 Theobroma umbraticum | reverse complement strand
TGTTTTATAATCTTATAATTGATTTTGAGTTGAATTTTTATACTTTTTTGGTTAAAATAGACTATAATTGAATAATTACATCGAGAAACATGAAGAAACAAGCATTCATTGGTAAGAAAAGTCCATATATAGTCTCTGATTCCTTCAAAAGCCTTATTACTCGCTTTA
>NW_018400154.1:1356-1508 GCF_002168275.2 Theobroma umbraticum | reverse complement strand
TAATATAATAATTAATTTTAAGCTAACTTTTTTCACATTTGTGGTTAAAACATACTATAATAGAATGCTTACCTTAGGAAATGTGCAAAAAAAACCAATCATTGAGAAGAAAAGTCTATTTATAGTAACCTATTCCTTCAAAAGCCTTATTA
>NW_018400154.1:604-739 GCF_002168275.2 Theobroma umbraticum | reverse complement strand
AGGCTATAATTGAATATTTACATCGAGAAGTGTGAAGAAACAAGCATTCATTGGTAAGAAAGTCCATTTATAGTATCTTATTCCTTCAAAAGCCTGATTACTCGCTTTAAATTATTTTATAATATCATAATTGAT
>NW_018400154.1:270-382 GCF_002168275.2 Theobroma umbraticum | reverse complement strand
AGTCACCCATTCCTTCAAAAACCTTATTACTCGCTTCAAATAATTTTATAATCTTATAATTTATTTTAAGTTGAATTTTTTTACATTTTTGGTTAAAACAGACTATATTTGA
>NW_018400154.1:149-260 GCF_002168275.2 Theobroma umbraticum | reverse complement strand
AGAAAAACATAAAGAAACAAGCATTCATTGACAAGAAAAGGCCATTTATGGCCTCTTATTCCTTCAAAAGCTTTATTACTCGTTTTAAATTGTTTTATAATTTTATAATTG
>NW_018400154.1:0-139 GCF_002168275.2 Theobroma umbraticum | reverse complement strand
GAATTTTTTCACTTTTTTGGTTAAAACAGACTATAATTCAATGTCTACCTCAAGAAACTTGAAGAAACAAGCATTCATTAGCAACAAAAGTCCATTTATAGTCACCTATTCCTTTAAAAGCCTTATTACTCACTTTAAA
>NW_018400153.1:2409-2499 GCF_002168275.2 Theobroma umbraticum | reverse complement strand
TCCTTCAAAAGGCTTATTACTCACTTTAAATAGTTTTATAATTTCATAATTGATGTTAAGTTGAAGTTTTTTATATTTCTTATTATAATA
>NW_018400153.1:2332-2399 GCF_002168275.2 Theobroma umbraticum | reverse complement strand
GAATGTCTACTTCAGGAAACGTGTAGAAAATGCCATCTATTGAAAAGCAAAGTCCATTTATAGTCAC
>NW_018400153.1:2131-2322 GCF_002168275.2 Theobroma umbraticum | reverse complement strand
AAAAATCATATTACTCGCTTTAAATGGTTTTATAATCTTATAATTAATTTTAAGTTCAATTCTTTTTACATTTTTGTTTAAAACAGATGATAATTACTTGTCTACCTTGAGAAACTTAAAAAAAAGGCATTCATTGGCAAAAAAAAGTCTATTTATAGTCACTCATTCTTTCAAAAGCCTTATTACTCGCT
>NW_018400153.1:1684-1883 GCF_002168275.2 Theobroma umbraticum | reverse complement strand
GGATTCATTGGCCAAAAAGGTCTATTTATAGTCACCCATTCTTTAAAAAGCCTTGTTACCTGCTTTAAATCTTTTTATAATCTCATAATTGATTTTAAGTTATTTTTTTTACAATTTTGGTTAAATTAGACTATAGTTGAATGTCTACCTCGAGAAATATGAAGAAAAAAGTATTCATTGGCAAGAAAAGTCCATTTAT
>NW_018400153.1:1392-1569 GCF_002168275.2 Theobroma umbraticum | reverse complement strand
GGTTTTATAATTTCATAATTGATTTTAAGTTGAAGTTTTCTACATTTTTCATTAAAATAGAATATAACTAAATGTCTTCTTTAGGAAACGTGTAGAAAAAGTGATCTATTAAGAAGAAAACTTCGTTTATAGTCGCCCATTCTTTTTAAAATCTTATTACTCGCTTTAAATGGTTTT
>NW_018400153.1:1174-1382 GCF_002168275.2 Theobroma umbraticum | reverse complement strand
AATTGATTTTAAGTTGAGTTTTTTTACATTTTTGATTAAAACAAATGATAATTGCTTGTCTACCTTGAGAGACTTAAAGAAAAAGGCATTCATTGGCAAAAAAAAATCCATTTATAATCACACATTCTTTCAAAAGCCTTATTACTCGCTTAAAATGGTTTTATAATCTCACAATTGATTTTAAGTTGAATTCTTTTACATTTTTAGT
>NW_018400153.1:1080-1164 GCF_002168275.2 Theobroma umbraticum | reverse complement strand
TATAATTGAATGTCTACCTTGAGAAACAAGAAGAACAAAGGATTCATTGGCCAAAAAGGTCCATTTATAGTCACCCATTCTTTA
>NW_018400153.1:890-1070 GCF_002168275.2 Theobroma umbraticum | reverse complement strand
TTACTCGCTTTAAATCTTTTTATAATCTCATAATTGATTTTAAGTTATAATTTTACATTTTTGGTTATATTAGATTATAGTTAAATGATTACCTCGAGAAATATGAAGAAAAAAGTATTCATTGGCAAGAAATGTCCATTTATAGTCACTTATTCCTTCAAAAGGCTTATTACTCACTTT
>NW_018400153.1:593-880 GCF_002168275.2 Theobroma umbraticum | reverse complement strand
ATAATTTCATAATTGATTTTAAGTTGAAGTTTTCTACATTTTTCATTACAATAGAATATAACTAAATGTCTTCTTTAGAAAACGTGTAGAAAAAGCGATCTATTGAGAAGAAAAGTTCATTTATAGTCGCCCATTCTTTTAAAAATCTTATTACTCACTTTAAATGGTTTTATAATCCCATAATTGATTTTAAGTTGAGTTTTTTTTACATTTTTAATTAAAACAGATGATAGTTGCTTGTCTACCTTGAGAAACTTAAAGAAAAAGGCATTCATTGGCAAAAAAAA
>NW_018400153.1:113-259 GCF_002168275.2 Theobroma umbraticum | reverse complement strand
GTTTTTTATATTTTTCATTAAAATAGAATGTAACTAAATGTCTGCTTTTGGAAATGTGTAGAAAAAGCCATCTATTAAGAAGAAAAGTTCATTTATAGTCACCCATTCTTTTAAAAACCTTATTACTCGCTTTAAATGATTTTATA
>NW_018400153.1:0-103 GCF_002168275.2 Theobroma umbraticum | reverse complement strand
TGATTTTAAGTTCAATTTTTTTTACATTTTTGATTAAAAAAAATGATAATTGCTTGTCTACCTTGAGAAACTTAAAGAAAAAGGCATTCATTGGCAAAAAAAA
>NW_018400152.1:2713-2824 GCF_002168275.2 Theobroma umbraticum | reverse complement strand
AGAACAATGAAGAAAAAAGCATTCATTGATAACAAAAGTTTATTTATAGCCTCCCAATCCTTCAACAGTCTTTTTACTCGTTCTAAGTGGTTTTATAAGCTCATAATTAAT
>NW_018400152.1:2568-2692 GCF_002168275.2 Theobroma umbraticum | reverse complement strand
TTTTTCTTTAAAACAGATTATAATTGAATCTCTTCCATGAGAAAAGTGAAGAAAAAAGTATTCATTGGTCGGAAAAGTCTATTTATAGCCTCCCATTCCTTCAAAAGCCTTATTACTCATTTTA
>NW_018400152.1:1966-2094 GCF_002168275.2 Theobroma umbraticum | reverse complement strand
ATATTTTTACATTTTTCGTTAAAACAAGCTATAATTAAATGCTTACCTCGAGAAATATGAAGAAAAAAGCATTAATTGGCAAGAAAAGTCTATTTATAGCCTCTTATTCCTTCAAAAGCCTTATTACT
>NW_018400152.1:1523-1655 GCF_002168275.2 Theobroma umbraticum | reverse complement strand
TCACTTTAAATAGTTTTCTAATGTCATAATTGATTTTAAGTTGAGTTTGTTTACCTTTTTCATTAAAACAGACTATATTTGAATGTCCACCTCAAGAAACGTGAAGAAAAACACATTCATTGGTAAGAAAAG
>NW_018400152.1:1413-1513 GCF_002168275.2 Theobroma umbraticum | reverse complement strand
GCCTCCCATTCCTTTAAAAGCCTTATTACTCATTTTAAATGGTTCCCTAATCTAATAATTGATTTTAAGTTGAATTTTTTTATATTTTTGATTAAAATAG
>NW_018400152.1:988-1180 GCF_002168275.2 Theobroma umbraticum | reverse complement strand
TAATTGATTTTAAGTTGAATATTTTTACATTTTTTATTAAAATAGGCTATAATTAAATGTTTACCTCGAGAAATGTGAAGCAAAAAGCATTCATTGGCAAAAAAAGTCTATTTATAGCTTCTCATTCGTTCAAAAGCCTTATTACACGCTTTAAATAGTTTTATAATCTAATAATTAATTTTAAGTTGAATT
>NW_018400152.1:766-886 GCF_002168275.2 Theobroma umbraticum | reverse complement strand
ATAGTAACCCATTCCTTCAAAAGCCTTATTACTCATTTTAAATGGTTTTATAATGTCACAATTGATTTTAAGTTGAGTTTATTTACATTTTTCATTAAAACAGACAATAATTGAATGTCT
>NW_018400152.1:338-734 GCF_002168275.2 Theobroma umbraticum | reverse complement strand
TCTTATTACTCACTTTAAATAGTTTATAATCTAATAATTAATTTTTAGTCGAATTTTTTTATATTTTTTGTTAGAACAGGCTATAATTGGATGTCTTCCTCGAGAACCATGAAGAATAAACCATTCATTGATAACAAAAGTCTATTTATAGCCTCTCAGTCTTTTAACAGTCTTTTTACTCGTTCTAAATAGTTTTATGAGCTCATAATTAATTTTAAGTTCAATTTTTTTACATTTTTCATTAAAACAGACTCTAATTGATTTTTTGCCTTGAGAAAAGTGAAGAAAAAAGCATTCATTGGCAAGAAATGTCTATTTATAGCCTCTCATTCCTTCAAAGATCTTATTACTTGCTTTAAATAGTTTTATAATCTAATAATTGATTTTAACTTGAAT
>NW_018400152.1:0-186 GCF_002168275.2 Theobroma umbraticum | reverse complement strand
CTTATTACTCGCTTTAAATGGTTTTCTAGTCTCATAATTAATTTAAGTTGAATTTTTTTTACATTTTTTGTTGAAATAGGCTATAATTGAATGTCTACCTCGAGAACCAAGAAGAACAATGCATTCATTAATAACAAAAGTCTATTTATAGCCTCCTAGTCCTTCAACAACCTTTTTACTCGTTCT
>NW_018400151.1:1753-1872 GCF_002168275.2 Theobroma umbraticum | reverse complement strand
TGCCAATGAATGCCTTTTCCTTCACGTTTCTTGACTTTGACATTCAATTATAATCTTTTTTAACTTAAAATGTACAAAGAATTCAAATTTCAATCAATTTTGAGATTACAAAACCATTT
>NW_018400151.1:1216-1334 GCF_002168275.2 Theobroma umbraticum | reverse complement strand
TGGACTTTTCTTATCAATGAACCTTTTTTTTCATATTTCTAGAGGTTGACATTCTGTTATAATCTGTTTTAAAGAAAAATTTACAAAGAATTCAAATTTAAATCAATTTTGAGATTAT
>NW_018400151.1:807-917 GCF_002168275.2 Theobroma umbraticum | reverse complement strand
GGAATGGGTGACTATAAGTGGACTTTTCTTGCCAACAGATATCTTTTTCTTTACAATTCTTGAGATTTACATTCAATTATAGTCTGTTTTAACAAAAAATGTAAAAAACT
>NW_018400151.1:0-343 GCF_002168275.2 Theobroma umbraticum | reverse complement strand
TGGGTGACTTTTAATGGACTTTTCTTACCAATGAATGCCTTTACCTTCACGTTTTTGGAGGTTGACATTGAATTATAATCTTTTTTGTCGAGAAATGTGCAAAGAATTCAAATTGCAATCAATTTTAAGATTACAAAACCATTTAAAGTCAGTAATAAAGGTTTTGGAGGAATGGGTGACTATAAATGGACTATTCTTACCAATGAACCCTTTTCTTCATATTTCTGGATGTTGACATTCAATTATAATATGTTTTAATCAAAATCGTACAAAGAGTTCAAATTTAAATCAATTTTGAGGCTATAAAACCATTTAAAGTGTGTAATAAGTATTTTGAAGGAAT
>NW_018400150.1:1750-1869 GCF_002168275.2 Theobroma umbraticum | reverse complement strand
TGACTCTAAATGGATTTTTCTTGTCAATGAATGCTTGTTTCTTCACGTTTCTCGGGGTAGACATTCAATTATAGTCTATTTTAACAAAAAATGTAAAAAATTAAACTTAAAATCAATTA
>NW_018400150.1:1603-1740 GCF_002168275.2 Theobroma umbraticum | reverse complement strand
AAACCATTTAATGCGAGTAATAAACTTTTTGAATAAATGGGTGACTCTAAATTGACTTTTCTTATCAATGAATGCTTATTTCTTCGTGTTTCTCATGGTAGACATTCAATTATAGTATGTTTTAATAAAAAATATAA
>NW_018400150.1:1392-1593 GCF_002168275.2 Theobroma umbraticum | reverse complement strand
CTTAAAATCAATTATGAGATTATAAAACTATTTAAAATGAGAAATAAGCCCTTAGAAGGAATGGATGACTCTAAATGGATTTTTCTTGCGAATGAATGCTTGTTCCTTCACGTTTCTCAAGATAGACATTCAATTATCGTATGTTTGAATCAAAAATATAAAAAAAATTCAACTTAAAATCAATTATGAGATTATAAAACT
>NW_018400150.1:980-1113 GCF_002168275.2 Theobroma umbraticum | reverse complement strand
CTCAAGGTAGACATTTAATTATAGTCTATTTTAACAAAAAAATGTAAAAAAATTAAATTTAAAATCAAGTATGAGATTATAAAACCATTTAATGCGAGTAATAAAGTTTTTGAAGAAATGAGTGACTCTAAAT
>NW_018400150.1:501-715 GCF_002168275.2 Theobroma umbraticum | reverse complement strand
ATTATAGTATGTTTTAATTAAAAATATAAAAAAATTCAACTTAAAATCAATTATAAGACTATAAAATCATTTAAAGCGAGTAATAAGCTTTTTGAACGAATGAGTGACTCTAAATGGATTTTTCTTGTCAATGACCTCTTGTTTCCGTACGTTTCCTGAAGTAGACAATCAATTATAGTTTGTTTTAACAAAAAATATAAAATAATTTAACTTA
>NW_018400150.1:0-130 GCF_002168275.2 Theobroma umbraticum | reverse complement strand
AAAACCATTTAATGCGAGTAATAAAATTTTTGAAGAAATGGGCGACTCTAAATGAACTTTTCTTATCAATGAATGATTGTTTCTTCATGTTTCTTGAGGTAGACATTCAATTATAGTATGTTTTAATCAA
>NW_018400148.1:1269-1376 GCF_002168275.2 Theobroma umbraticum | reverse complement strand
TTTTTTATATTTTTAGTTAAAATAGACTATAATTGAATGTTTACCTCGAGAAACATAAAGAACAAGGCATTCAATGACAATAAAAGTCCATTTATAGTCACCCATTC
>NW_018400148.1:1170-1259 GCF_002168275.2 Theobroma umbraticum | reverse complement strand
CTTATTACTCGCTTTAAATGATTTTATGATCTCAGAATTGATTTTAAGTTGAATTGTTTTAAATTTTTGGCTAAAACACACTATAATTG
>NW_018400148.1:1042-1159 GCF_002168275.2 Theobroma umbraticum | reverse complement strand
TCAAAAACATGAAGAAACAAGCATTCATTGGCAAGAAAAGATCATTTATAGTCAATCATTCCGTAAAAAGCCTTACTACTCACTTTGAATGGTTTTGTAATCCCATAATTGATTTGA
>NW_018400148.1:539-696 GCF_002168275.2 Theobroma umbraticum | reverse complement strand
CTCATAATTGATTTTAAGTTGAATTGTTTTACTTTTTTTGGCTAAAACACACTATAATTGAATGTTTAGCTTCAGAAACATGAAGAAACGAGCATTCATTGACAAGAAAAATCTATTTATAGTAAACCTTTCCTTAAAAAGCCTTATTACTCACTTT
>NW_018400148.1:430-529 GCF_002168275.2 Theobroma umbraticum | reverse complement strand
GTAACATCATAATTGATTTTAAGTTGAATTTTTTTACATTTTTACTTAAAACACACTATAATTGAATGTCTAGCTTGAGAAACATGAAGAAACAAGCAT
>NW_018400148.1:0-126 GCF_002168275.2 Theobroma umbraticum | reverse complement strand
TGATTTTAAGCTGAATTTTTTCACATTTTAGTTAAAACAGACTATAATTGAATGCGTCCCTCGGGAAACATACAAAAAAAACCATTCATTGAGAAGAAAAGTCCATTTATAGTCACCCATTCCTTC
>NW_018400147.1:1934-3138 GCF_002168275.2 Theobroma umbraticum | reverse complement strand
AAAATCAATTTTTAGATTATAAAACCATTTAAAGCGAGTAATAAGGTTTTTCAACGAATGGGAGGCTATAAATAGACTTTTCTTCCAAATAAATGACTTTTTCTATACATCTCTCGAGGCAAGCATTCAATTATAGTCTGTTTTAGGCAAAAAATATAAAACAATTCTACTTAAAATCAATTATGAAATTATAAAACTGTTTAAAGCAAGTAATAAGGCTTTTAAAGGAATGGGTTACTATAAATGGATATTTCTTGCCAATGAATGTCTTTTTCTTTGTTTCTTGAGGTAAATATTGAACAATAATCTGTTTTAACCAAAAATATAAAAAAATTCAACTTAAAATCAATTTTGAGATTATAAAACAATTTAAAGTGAGTAATAAGGCTTTTGAAGGTATGGGTGGCTGTCAATGAACTTTGCTTGTCAATAAATGTCTTTTTCCTTTTGTTTCTCGAGGTAGACATTCAATTATAATCTATTTTAACTTAAAATACAAAAAAATTCAACTTAAAATCAATTATGAGATTAGAAAATCATTTGAAACGGGTAATAAGGTTTTTAAAGGAATGGGTGACTATAAATAGACTTTTCTTGGCAATGAATTCTTTGTTTTTCATGTTTCTTGAGGTAGACATTCAATTATAATCTGTTTTAACCAAATTTGTACAAAGAATTCAACTTAAAATGAATTTTGAGATTATAAAATCATTTAAAGTGAGTAATAAGGCTTTTGAAGGAATAGATGACTATAAATAGAATTTTCTTGCTAATGAATGCCTTTTTTTCATGTTTTTTAAGGTAGACATTCAATTATAGTCTGTTTTAGCAAAAAATATAAAACAATTCAACTTAAAATCAATTATGAAATTATAAAATCATTTAAAGCAAGTAATAAGGCTTTTGAAGGAATGGGTTACTATAAATGGACATTTCTTGCCAATGAATACCTTTTTCTTTATGTTTCTTGAGGTAGACATTCAACAATAATCTGTTTTAACTAAAACTGTACAAAGAATTCAACTTAAAATCAATTTTTAGATTATAAAACCATTGAAAGTGAGTAATAAGGCTTTTGAAGGAATGGGTGACAATAAATAGAATTTTCTTGCTAATGAATGCCTTTTTTTCCATGTTTCTCGAGGTATACATTCAATTATAGTCTGTTTTAGCAAAAAATATAAAAAAATTTAACTTAAAATCA
>NW_018400147.1:1665-1886 GCF_002168275.2 Theobroma umbraticum | reverse complement strand
CATTTAAAGTGAGTAATAAGGCTTTTGAAGGAATGGGTGACAATAAATAGAATTGTCTTGCTAATGAATGCCTTTTTTCCATGTTTCTCGTGGTAGACATTCAATTATATTCTGTTTTAGTAAAAAATATAAAAAAATTTAACTTAAATTCAATTATGAAATTATACAACCATTTAAAGCGAGTAATAAGGCTTTTGAAGAAATGGGTTACTATAAATGGA
>NW_018400147.1:1149-1301 GCF_002168275.2 Theobroma umbraticum | reverse complement strand
AAAGCGAGTAATAAGGCTTTTGAAAAAATGGGTTACTATAAATGGACATTTCTTACGGATGAATACCTTTTTCTTTATGTTTCTTGTGGCAGACAATAAACAATAATCTGTTTTAACTAAAACTGTACAAAGAATTCAACTTAAAATCAATT
>NW_018400147.1:897-1024 GCF_002168275.2 Theobroma umbraticum | reverse complement strand
TTTCTCAAGTTAAACATTCAATTATAGCCTGTTTTAGCTAAAAATGTAAAAAAATTCAGCTTAAAATCAATTGTGAAATTATAAAACCATTTAAAGCGAGTAATAAGGCTTTCGAAGGAATGGGAGA
>NW_018400147.1:631-797 GCF_002168275.2 Theobroma umbraticum | reverse complement strand
AGTAATAAGGCTTTTGAAGGAATGGATGACTATAAATAAACTTTTGTTGCCAATCAATGCAAAATTTAATATTTCTCAAGGTAGAGATTCAATTATAGTTTGCTTTAATAACAAATATAAAAAAATTCAACTTAAATTAATTATCAGATTATAAAACCATTTAAAG
>NW_018400147.1:447-621 GCF_002168275.2 Theobroma umbraticum | reverse complement strand
GGCTTTTGAAAGAATGGGAGACTATAGATGGACTTTTATTTCCAAATGAATGACATTTTCTATATGTTTCTCAAGGAAGACATTAAATTATAGTCTGTTTTGACAAAAAATACAAAACAATTCAACTTAAAATCAATTATGAGATTACAAAATCATTTCAAATGGGTAATAAGG
>NW_018400147.1:0-127 GCF_002168275.2 Theobroma umbraticum | reverse complement strand
TAAAGCGAGTAATAAGGCTTTTGAAGGAATGAGTGACTATAAATGGACATTTTTTGCCAATGAATGCCTTTTTCTTCATATTTCTTGCAGTAGACATTTAATTATAATTTGTTTTAACCAAAACTGC
>NW_018400146.1:1946-2069 GCF_002168275.2 Theobroma umbraticum | reverse complement strand
AAAAATGTAAAAAACTTGAACTTAAAATTAATTATGAACTTATAAAACCATTTAAAACGAGTAAAAAGACTGTTGAAGGACTGAGAGGTTATAAATAGACTTTTGTTATCAATGAATGCTTTT
>NW_018400146.1:1300-1457 GCF_002168275.2 Theobroma umbraticum | reverse complement strand
GACTGTTCTTGATAATGAATACTTTTTCCTTCATGTTTCTCGATATTGACATTCAATTATTGTTTGTTTTAATCAAAAATAAAAAACAATTCAAGTTAAAATTAATTATGAGATTAGAAAACTATTTAAAATGAGTAATAAGGCTTTTGAAGGAGTG
>NW_018400146.1:911-1080 GCF_002168275.2 Theobroma umbraticum | reverse complement strand
AAATCAATTATGAGATTAGAAAACTATTTAAAGCGTGTAATTAGGCTTTTGAAGAAATTGGTGACTATAAATGGACTTTTCTTGTCAATGAATTCTCTTTTCTTAATGTTTCCTCAGATAGATATTCAATTATAGTCTGTTTTAATAAAAAATGTAAAAAAATTCAACT
>NW_018400146.1:584-718 GCF_002168275.2 Theobroma umbraticum | reverse complement strand
CTATAAATAGACTTTTCACATCAATGAACTCTTTTTTCTTTACGTTTGCCAAGGCAGACGTTCAATTATAGTCTGTTTTCATGAAAAATGTAAAAAATTTCAACTTAAAATCAATTATTAGATTATAAACTATT
>NW_018400146.1:0-132 GCF_002168275.2 Theobroma umbraticum | reverse complement strand
AAGACTTCTAAAGGAATGAGAGGCTGTAAATAGACTTTTCTTGCCAATGAATGCGTTTTTCTTTACGTTTCTCAAAGGGGACATTCGATTATACTCTGTTTTAATGAAAAATGTAAAAAAATTAAACTTAAA
>NW_018400145.1:11184-11346 GCF_002168275.2 Theobroma umbraticum | reverse complement strand
AGACTTTTGAAGGAATGGGTGACTATAAATAGACTTTTCTTGCCAATGAATGCTGTTTTGTTCATTTTTCACAAGGCAGAACTCTATTCTAACCCAAAATATAAACAAAATTGAACTTAAATTCAATTTTGATATTATAAAACCATTTAAAGTGAGTAATAA
>NW_018400145.1:10952-11174 GCF_002168275.2 Theobroma umbraticum | reverse complement strand
GGAATGGGTGACTATAAATGGACTTTTCCTTGCCAATGATGCCTTTTTCTTCACATTTTTTGAGGTAGACATTAAATTATAATCTGTTTTACTCAATAATGCAAAAATATTGAACCTAGAATCAATTATGAGATTACAAAACTATTTAAAGCGAGCAATAAGGCTTTTGAAGAAATGGGATAGTATATATAGACTTTTCTTGCCAATGAATGCTTTTTTCTT
>NW_018400145.1:10867-10942 GCF_002168275.2 Theobroma umbraticum | reverse complement strand
AAGGTAGACATTCAATTATAGTCTGTTTTAACCACAAATGTAGAAAAATTTAACTTAAAATCAATTATGAGGTTA
>NW_018400145.1:10680-10857 GCF_002168275.2 Theobroma umbraticum | reverse complement strand
TAAAGTGAGTAATAAAGCTTTTGAAAGAATGGTTTACTATAAATAGACTTTTCATCTCAATGCATGACTTTTTCTCCATGTTTCCCAAGGTAGACATTCAATTATAACCTATTTTAACTGAAAATGTAAAAAAATTGAGCTTGAAATTAATTTTGAGATTATAAAACCGTTTAAAGT
>NW_018400145.1:10256-10502 GCF_002168275.2 Theobroma umbraticum | reverse complement strand
TATTTCTTGAGATAGACATTCAATTATAGTTTGTTTTTACCAAAAGTGTATAAAAAATTCAACTTAAAATCAATTATGCGATTATAAAATCTTTGAAAGCGAGTAAAAAGGCCTTTCAAGGTATGGGTGACTATAAATGTACTTTTTTTTTCAATGATTGACTTTTTATTCATGTTTCTTGAGGCATGCATTCAATTATATTCTATGTTAACTAAAATGTAAAAAAATTCAACTTAAAATCAATTA
>NW_018400145.1:10040-10246 GCF_002168275.2 Theobroma umbraticum | reverse complement strand
AAACCATTTATAGCGAGTAATAAGGCTTTTGAAGAAATGAGGGACTATAAATAGACTTTTCCTCCAAATAAATGGATTTTTCCACACGTTTCCCACTGAAGCCATTCAATTATAGTCTGTTTTAATGAAACTTATAAAAAATGCAACTTAAAATCAATTATGAGATTATAAAATCGTTTAGAGCAAGTAATAAGGCTTTTGAAAGA
>NW_018400145.1:9898-10030 GCF_002168275.2 Theobroma umbraticum | reverse complement strand
ATAAATGGACTTTTCTTACCAACGAATGCCTTTTGGTTCATGTTGCATGAAGTAGACATTCAATTATACTCTATTTTAACCAAAAATGTAAAGAAAATTGAACTTAAAATCAATTTTGAGATTATAAAACCA
>NW_018400145.1:9400-9510 GCF_002168275.2 Theobroma umbraticum | reverse complement strand
AAGCAATAAGGCTTTTGAAGGAACGGGAGACTATAAACGGACTTTTCTTGCCAATGAATGCTTTTTTGTTCTTATTTCTTGAAACAGACATTCAATTATAGTTTGATTTA
>NW_018400145.1:9057-9257 GCF_002168275.2 Theobroma umbraticum | reverse complement strand
AAAACCATTTAAAGCGAGTAATAAGGCTTTTGAAAGAATAGGTGGCTATAAATAAACTTTTCTTCTCAATGAATGGCTTTTTCTCTATGTTTCCCAAGGTAGAGATTCAATTATAGTCTCTTTTAATGAAGAATGTAAAAAAATTCAACCTAAAATTAATTATGAAATTATAAAATTATTTAAAGGAGTAATAAGGCTTT
>NW_018400145.1:8884-9047 GCF_002168275.2 Theobroma umbraticum | reverse complement strand
AGTGACTATAAATGGACTTTCTTGCCAATAATGCCTTTTTCTTCATGTTTCATGAGGTATATATATTCAATTATAGTCTGTTTTAACCAAAAGTGTAGAAAAATTTCATTTAAAATCAATTATGAGATTGTAGAACCAATTAAAGCGAGTAATAAGGCTTTTG
>NW_018400145.1:7172-8874 GCF_002168275.2 Theobroma umbraticum | reverse complement strand
TGACTATAAATAGACTTTTCTTGACAATGAATGCCTTTTTCTTCATATTTCTCAAGGTATACATTCAAATATAATCTATTTTAACTAAAAATATAAAAAAAATTGAACTTAAAATCAATAATGAGATTATAAAACCATTTAAAGTGACAAATAAGGCTTTTGAAGGAATGAGAGACAATAAATGGACTTTTCTTCTCAATTAATGACTTTTTCTACCCATTTGTTATGGCAGGCATTCAATTATAGTTTGTTTTAATGAAAAATATAAAAACATTTAACTTAGAATCAATTATGATATTATAAAGCCATTTAAAGTGAGTAATAAGGCTTTTGAAGGAATAAGAGACTATGAACAGACTTTTCTTACCAATGAATGCTTTTTTCTTCACATTTCTTGAGGTAACATTCAATTATAGTCTGTTTTAACCAAAAGTGAAAAAGAATTCAACTTAAAATCAATTATAGGATTGTAAAACCATTTGAAGCGAGTAAGAAGGCTTTTGAAGGAATGAGTGACTATAAATAGACTTTTCTTGTCAGTGAATACCTTTTTCTTCATGTTTCTCAAGGTAGACATTCAATTATAGTCTGTTTTAATCAAAAATGTAAAAAAATTTAACTTAAAATCAATTATAAGGTTATAAAACCATTGAAAGCCAGTAATAAGGCTTTTGCAAGAATGAGAGACTATAAATAGACTTTTCTTGCCAATAAATGCTTTTTTCTTCACATTTCTTGAGGTAGACATTCAATTATAATCTGTTTTTACTAATAATGTAAAAATAATTAAACCTAAAATCAATTATGAGATTATAAAACCATTTAAAGCGAGTAATAAGGCTTTGGAAGAATGGGTGACTATAAATGGATTTTTTTTCCCAATGAGTGGCTTTTTCTCCATGTTTCCTAAGGTAGGCATTCAATTATAACCTGTTTTAACTAAAAATATAAAACAAATTGAACTTAAAATCAATTTTGAGATGATAAAACCATTTAAGATGAGTAATAAGGCTTCTGAAGGAATAGGAGACTATAAATGGACTTTTCTTATAGATAAACAATTTTTTCTTCACATTTCTCGAGGTAGACATTTAATTATAAACTGTTTTAACCAAAAATATAAAAAAATTTAACTTAAAATCAATTATGAGATTATAAAACCAGTTAAAGCGAGTAATAAGGTTTTTGAAGGAATGAGTGACTATAAATAGATTTTTCTTGCCAATGAATGCCTTTTTGTTTATGTTTTACGAAGTAGACATTCAATTATACTTTGTTTTAATAAAAAATTTAAACAAAACTGAACTTAAAATGAATTTTGAGATTATAAAACCATTTATAGCGAGTAATAAGGCTTTTGAAAGAATGTGAGACTATAAATGGACTTTTCTTGCCAATGAATACTTTTTTTTATATTTCTCAAGGTAAACATTTAACTATAGTCTGTTTAAACTAAAAGTGAAAAAAAACTCAACTTAAAATAAATTATGAGATTGTAAAACCATTTAGAGCGAGTAAGAGGACTTTTGAAGGAATGGGTGACTATAAATAGACTTTTCTTGTCAATAAATGTCTTTTTCTTCATGTTTCTGAAGGTAGACATTCAATTATAGTATGTTTTAACTAAAAATGTAGAAAAATTCAACTAAAAATCAATTATAAGGTTATAAAACCATTTAAAGTGAGTAATAAGGCTTTTGAA
>NW_018400145.1:5703-7072 GCF_002168275.2 Theobroma umbraticum | reverse complement strand
CTTTTGGAAGAATGGGTGACTATAAATAGACTTTTCTTCTCAATGAATGGCGTTTTCTCCATGTTTCCCAAGGTAAGCATTCAATTATAACCTGTTTTAACTAAAAATTTTAAAAAAAATTGAACTTAAAATCAATTTCGAGATTATAAAACCATTTAAGGTGAGTAATAAGGCTTTTGAAGGAATAGGAGACTATAAATGGACTTTTCTTGTCGATGAATGCTTTTTTCTTCACATTTCTCATGGCAAACAATCAATTATAGTCTGTTTTAACCAAAAATGTAAAAAAAATTCAACTTAGAATCAATTATGAGATTATAAAACCATTTAAAGCGAGTTATAAGTCTTTCGAAAGAGTGGGTGACTATAAATGGACTTTTCTTCTCAATGAATAACTTTCTCTCCATGTTTCCTAAGGTAGACATTCAATTATAACCTGTTTTAATTAAAAATGTAAAAAAATTAAACTTAAAATTAATTTTGAGATTATAAAACCATTTAAGGTAAGTAATAAGACTTTTGAAGGAATGAGAGACTATAAATAGACTTTTCTTACTAATGAATGTATTTTTCTTTGCGTTTCTTGAGGTAGACATTCAATAATTGTCTGTTTTAGAAAAAATATAGAAAAACTCAACTTAAAATCAATTATGAGATTATAAAATCATTTAAAGCGAGTTATAAGTCTTTTGAAAGAGCGGGTAACTATTAATGGACTTTTCTTCTCAATGAATGGCTTTTACTCCATGTTTCCCAAGGCATACATTCAACTATAACCTGTTTTAACTAAAAATGTAGAAAAATTCAAGTTAAAATCAATTATGAGATTATAAAACCATTTAAATCAAGTAATAAGGCTTTTGGAAGAATGGGTGACTATAAATGGACTTTTGTTCTCAATGAATAGCTATTTCTCCATGTTTCCTAAGGTAGGCATTCAATTATAACCTGTTTTAAACAAAAATGTAAAAAAAAATTGTACTTAAAATTAATTTTGAGATTATAAAACCATTTAAGGTGAGTAATAAGGCTTTTGAAGGAATAGGAGACTATATATGGACTTTTCTTGCTGATGAATGCTTTTTTCTTCATATTTCTCGAGGTAGACATTCAATTTTAGTCTGTTTTAACCATAAATGTAAAAAAATTCAACTCAAAATTAATTATGAAATTATAAAACCATTTAAGGCGAGTAACAAGACTTTTAAAGGAATGGGTGACTATAAATGGACTTTTCTTGCCAATGAATGCCTTTTTGTTCAAGTTTCATGAGGTAGACATTCAATTATACTCTGTTTTAACCAAAAATGTAGGCAAAATTGAACTTAAAATCATTTTTGAGATTATAAAACCATTTAAAGTGAGTAAT
>NW_018400145.1:5175-5445 GCF_002168275.2 Theobroma umbraticum | reverse complement strand
TTCACGTTTCTTGAGGTAGACATTCAATTATAGTCTGTTTTAACTAAAAATGTAGAAAAATTCAACTCAAAATCAATTATGAGATTCTAAAACCATTTAAAGTGAGTAATAAAGCTTTCGAAAGAATGGTTGACTACAAATAGACTTTTCATCTCATTGAATGGCTTTTTCTCCATGTTTTCCAAGACAAACATTCAATTTTAACCTATTTTAGCAAAAAATGTAAAGAAAATTGAACTTAAAATCAATTTTGAGATTATAAAACCATTT
>NW_018400145.1:4234-5013 GCF_002168275.2 Theobroma umbraticum | reverse complement strand
GAATGCTTTTTTCTTCACATTTGTTGAGGCAGAAATTCAATTATAGTCTGTTTTAACCAAAAGTGGAAAAAAAATTCAAGTTAAAATCAATTATGCGATTATAAAATCATTGAAAGCGAGTAAAAAGGCCTTTCAAGGTATGTGTGGCTATAAATGTACTTTTCTTTTCAATGAATGACTTTTTGTACACATTTCTTGAGGCATGCATTCAATTATATTCTGTTTTAATCAAAAATGTAAAAAAAATCAACTTAAAATCAATTATGAGATTATAAAACCATTTATAGCAAGTAATAAGGCTTTTGAAGGAATGAAAGACTATAAATGGACCTTTCTTTCAAATAAATGGATTTTTTAGCATGTTTCCCATGAAAAGCATTCAATTATAGTCTGTTTTAATAAAAATTGTAAAAAATTCAACTTTAAATCAATTATGAGATTATAAAACCATTCCGAGGGAGTACGAAGGCTTTTGAAGAAATGGGTGACTATAAATGGACTTTTCTTGCCAATGAATACCTTTTGTTCATGTTTCATGAGATAAACATTCAATTATGCTCTTCTTTAACCAAAACTATAAACAAAATTGAACTTAAAATCAATTTTGAGATTATAAAACCATCTAAAGTGAGCAATAAGGATTTTGAAAGAATGGGAGACTATAAATGAACTTTTCTTACCAATGAATGTCTTTTTCTTCATGTTTCTTAAGGCAGACATTCAGATATAATCTGTTTTAACCAATAATGTAAAAATAATTGAACCTAAAATCAATTATG
>NW_018400145.1:4071-4220 GCF_002168275.2 Theobroma umbraticum | reverse complement strand
TTTAAAGCGAGTAATAAGGCTTTTGAAGGAATGAAAAACTATAAATGGACTTTTGTTGCCAATGAATGCTTTTTTCTTTACATTTCTCGAGGCAGAGATTCAATTATAGTCTGTTTTAACTAAAAATATAAAAAAATTTAACTTAAAAT
>NW_018400145.1:3812-3965 GCF_002168275.2 Theobroma umbraticum | reverse complement strand
GTGACTATAAATAGACTTTTCTTGCCAATGAATGTCTTTTTGTTCATGTTCCATGAGGTAGACATTCAATTATACTCTGTTTTAATAAAAAATGTAAACAAAATTAAACTTAAAATCAATTTTGAGATTATAAAATCATTTAAAGTGAGTAAT
>NW_018400145.1:3327-3488 GCF_002168275.2 Theobroma umbraticum | reverse complement strand
GATTATAAAACCATTTAAAGTGAGTAACAAGACTTTTGAAGGAATGGGTGACTAGAAATGGACTTTTCTTGCCAATGAATGCTTTTTTCTTTACATTTCTCGAGGCAGACATTCAATTATAGTCTATTTTAACTAAAAATATAAAAAATTTAACTTAAAAT
>NW_018400145.1:3180-3317 GCF_002168275.2 Theobroma umbraticum | reverse complement strand
ATTATAAAACCATTTAAAGCGAGTAACAAGACTTTTGAAAGAATGGGAGACTATAAATAGACTTTTCTTTCCAATGAATGGTGTTTTGTTCATGTTTCATGAGGCAGACATTCAATTATACTCTGTTTTAACCAAAA
>NW_018400145.1:2867-3170 GCF_002168275.2 Theobroma umbraticum | reverse complement strand
AATTGAACTTAAAATTAATTTTGAGATTATAAAGCCATTTAAAGTGAGTAATATGGCTTTTGAAGAAATGGGTGGCTATAAATGGACTTTTCTTTCCAATGAATGCCCTTTTTTCATGTTTCTTGAGGTAGACATTCAATTATAATCTGTTTTACCCAATAATGCAAAAAAATTGAACCTGGAATCAATTATGAGATTGTAAAACCATTTAAAGTGAGCAATAAAGCTTTTGAAAAAATAGGAGAGTAGAAATAGACTTTTCTTGTCAATGAATGCTTTTTTCTTCACGTTTCTTAAGGTAGA
>NW_018400145.1:2293-2748 GCF_002168275.2 Theobroma umbraticum | reverse complement strand
ACTATAAATAGACTTTTAATCTCATTGAATGGCTTTTTCTCCATGTTTCACAAGGCAAACATTCAATTATAACATATTTTAACAAAAAATGTAAAGAAAATTGAACTTAAAATCAAATTTGAAATTATAAAACTATTTAAAGTGAGTCATAAGGCTTTTGAAGGAATAGGAAACTATAAATAGACTTTTCATGCCAATGAATACTTTTTTCTTCACATTTCTTGAGGTAGACATTCAATTATAGTATATTTTAACCAAAAGTATAAAAAAAATTCAACTTAAAATCAATTATGCGATTATAAAATCATTGAAAGCGAGTAAAAAGGCCTTTGAAGGTATGGGTGACTATAAATGTACTTTTCCTTTCAATGAATAGCTTTTTGTACACATTTCTTGAAGCATGCATTCAATTATATTCTATTTTAACCAAAATGTAAAAAAATTCAACTTAAAAT
>NW_018400145.1:2183-2283 GCF_002168275.2 Theobroma umbraticum | reverse complement strand
ATTATAAAACTATTTATAGCGAGTAATAAGGCTTTTGAATAAATGGGAGACTATAAATAGACTTTTCTTCTAATTAAATGGATTTTTCCACATGTTTCCC
>NW_018400145.1:1842-2060 GCF_002168275.2 Theobroma umbraticum | reverse complement strand
CTTTTAAAGGAATGGGTGACTATAAATGGACTTTTCTTGCCCATGAATGCCTTTTTGTTCATGTTTCATGAGGTAGACATTCAATGATACTCTGTTTTAACTAAAAATATAAACAAAATTGAACTTAAAATCAATGTTGAGATTATAAACCCATTTAAAGTGAGAATAAGGCTTTTGAAGGAATGGGTGACTATAAATTAACTTTTCTTGCCAATGAA
>NW_018400145.1:1610-1718 GCF_002168275.2 Theobroma umbraticum | reverse complement strand
AAACCATTTAGAGCGAGTAATAAGGCTTTGGAAGGAATGAGAGACTATAAATGGACTTTTGTTGCCAATAAATGCCTTTTTCTTAATGTTTCTTGAGGTAGACATTCA
>NW_018400145.1:1479-1600 GCF_002168275.2 Theobroma umbraticum | reverse complement strand
GTTTTAACCAATAATATAAAAATAATTGAACCTAGAAGCACTTATGAGATTATAAAACCATTGAAAGTGAGCAATAAGGCTTTTAAAGGAATGGGAGACTATAAATGGACTTTTCTTGCAA
>NW_018400145.1:1145-1469 GCF_002168275.2 Theobroma umbraticum | reverse complement strand
TTTTCTTCATGTTTCTTGAGGTAGACATTCAATTATAATATGTTTTAACTAATAATGTAAAAAAAATTGAACGTAAAATCTATTTTGAGATTATAAAATCATTTAGAGTGAGTAACAAGGCTTTTGAAGGAATGCGAGACTATAAATGGACTTTTGTTGTTAATAAATGCTTTTTTCTTCATGTTTCAAGAGTTAGACTTTCAATTATACTCTGTTTGAACCAAAAATGTAAACAAATTGAACTTAAAATCAATTTTGAGATTATAAAACCATTTAGAGCAAGTAATAAGGCTTTTGAAGGAATGGGAGACTATAAATGGACTT
>NW_018400145.1:946-1135 GCF_002168275.2 Theobroma umbraticum | reverse complement strand
TGAATGCCTTTTTCTTTATGTTTCTAGAGGTAAACATTCAATTATAATCTGTTTTAACCAATAATATAAAAATAATTGAACCTAGAATCACTTACGAGATTATAAAACCATTGAAAGTGAGCAATAAGGCTTTTAAAGGAATAAGAGACTATAAAGAGACTTTTCTTGCCAATGAATGCTTTTTTCTTC
>NW_018400145.1:595-858 GCF_002168275.2 Theobroma umbraticum | reverse complement strand
ATGAGATTATAAAACCATTTAAAGTGAGTAATAAGCCTTTTGAAAGAATAGGTCACTATAAATAGACTTTTCTTCTTAATGAATGGCTTTTCTCTATATTTTCCAAGGCAAACATCGAATTGTAGTCTATTTTAAGGAAGAATGTAAAACAATTCAGCGTAAAATTAATTATGAGATTATAAAACCATTTAATGCGAGTAATAAGGCTTTTAAGGGAATGAGTGACTATAAATGGACTTTTCTTGCCAATAAATACCTTTTTC
>NW_018400145.1:483-585 GCF_002168275.2 Theobroma umbraticum | reverse complement strand
ATGAGGTATGAATTCAATTATAGTCTGTTTTAACAAAAAGTATAAAAAATTTAACTTAATATCAGTTATAGGATTGTAAAACCATTTAAAGCGAGTAATAAG
>NW_018400145.1:321-473 GCF_002168275.2 Theobroma umbraticum | reverse complement strand
GAATGGGTGACTATAAATAGACTTTTCTTATCGATGAATGCTTTTTTCTTTCTATTTCTCAAGGTAGACATTCAATTATAGTCTGTTTTAACCAAAAATGTAGAAAAATTCAATTTAAAATCAATTATAAGGTTATAAAACCATTTAAAGTG
>NW_018400145.1:192-311 GCF_002168275.2 Theobroma umbraticum | reverse complement strand
CTTTTGAAAGAATGAGTGACTATAAATGAACTTTTCTTTTCAATGAATGGGTTTTTCTCCATATTTCCCAAGGTAGACATTCAATTATAACCTTTTTTAGCCAAAAATATAAAAAAAAT
>NW_018400145.1:99-182 GCF_002168275.2 Theobroma umbraticum | reverse complement strand
ATCAATTTTGAGATTATAAAACCATCTAAAGTGAGCAATAAGGATTTTGAAGGAACGGGACACTATAAATGGACTTTTCTTGC
>NW_018400145.1:0-89 GCF_002168275.2 Theobroma umbraticum | reverse complement strand
CTTTTTCTTCATGTTTCTTAAGGCAAACATTCAGATATAATCTGTTTTAACCAATAATGTAAAAAATAATTGAACCTAAAATCAATTAT
>NW_018400144.1:975-1089 GCF_002168275.2 Theobroma umbraticum | reverse complement strand
TATAATTGAATGTCTGCCTTGACAATCGTAAAGAAAAAACTATTCATTAATAAGCAAAGCCCATTTATAGTCTCCCATTCCTTTAGTAGCCTTTGTACTCGTTCTAAATAATTT
>NW_018400144.1:723-839 GCF_002168275.2 Theobroma umbraticum | reverse complement strand
CGAGAAATATGAAAAAAAAAGCATTCATTGGGAAGAAAAGTCTATTTATAGCCTCTCATTACGTCAAAAGCCTTATTACTCCCTTTAAATGGTTTTATAATCTAATAATTGATTTT
>NW_018400144.1:131-307 GCF_002168275.2 Theobroma umbraticum | reverse complement strand
ATAATCTAATAATTGATTTTAAGCTGAAATGTTTTACATTTTTCATTAAAACAGGCTATAATTGAATGTCTGCCTTGACAAATGTAAAGGAAAAAGCATTCATTGATATAAAAAGTGCATTTATAACCTTCCATTCCATCAACAGCCTTTTTACTCGTTCTAAATGGTTTTATAAT
>NW_018400144.1:0-121 GCF_002168275.2 Theobroma umbraticum | reverse complement strand
ATTTTAAATTCAATTGTTTTACATTTTTCATTAAAACATACTATAATTGAATGTTTGCCATGACAACCATGAAGAAAAAAGCATTCATTGGCAAGAAAAGTCTATTTACAGCCTCTCATTC
>NW_018400143.1:984-1104 GCF_002168275.2 Theobroma umbraticum | reverse complement strand
TTAAAAAATCTTAAGTTTGGGGGTGTGATAACTCTATTATATAGAGTTATTTTGGCACATTTTGAAGGCTTAAGTAGCTAGATCTTTGAGATTTTAAGTTCGAATTTTAGCATTTTAGAT
>NW_018400143.1:0-129 GCF_002168275.2 Theobroma umbraticum | reverse complement strand
TATGGAGCATATCTTTCAATCTAGAAGTCCAATTGACCTAATTTTTGATTCATTGAAAATTTAAGAGATGAGGCTAAAGCTTTTATGTTTACCTCTTTTCTCATACATTTGAAATTGATAGCTGCTAGA
>NW_018400142.1:911-1011 GCF_002168275.2 Theobroma umbraticum | reverse complement strand
ACAACTGATGCAGGGATTACAGCCACATGAGATGTAAACAAATCAGGGGATGAAGGCAGGATAGACATATTTTTCATGATGATGATATTAAGAAATTGAG
>NW_018400142.1:334-563 GCF_002168275.2 Theobroma umbraticum | reverse complement strand
GGCTCGAGAAAGTATAGAATCCGCCCTTTTCACCCAGGGATGAAAATGAATATCTTGTCATCAAATAACTTGCATTTCTTCACCTGATTAAGTAAAATTAAGGAATCAAGTTTTGATTTATTTTTTTATGAACTAATTTAATTTATTTTTGACAAACTAATTTTAATTTATTAATTTAATTTTATTAATAATAACAAAGAGGTGGCTTCACACGCATATAGAAGAGGTC
>NW_018400142.1:0-248 GCF_002168275.2 Theobroma umbraticum | reverse complement strand
ATATATATATATTTGTTGAATAATAGTTACAAATTTTACCTTCAATTATTAATAAGGAAACACATGGCTCTCTTCAAAAGTTAAGGCACCAATGAGAATAAGGACTAGGAGCAGGGGATATCTGTTCTGAGTGGATATAGAGGTGTTCATGGACTAGATTAGCGACATTTGAATAATTAAGGTTGAAAAACAAATTTATGAATGTAAGCAAAAATTATTTAGATTAGAAATAATAGTCCCATCATTTA
>NW_018400141.1:910-1033 GCF_002168275.2 Theobroma umbraticum | reverse complement strand
ATAAGGCTTTTGAAGGAATGAGTGACTAGAAATAGACTTTTCTTGCCAATGAATACCTTTTTCTTTATCTTTTTCGTGGTAGACATTTCATTATAGTTTGTTTTAACCAAAAATATAAAAAAA
>NW_018400141.1:765-900 GCF_002168275.2 Theobroma umbraticum | reverse complement strand
AAATCAATTATAAGTTTATAAAACCTTTTAAAGCGAGTAATATGGTTTTTGAACGAATGGGTGACTATAAATAGACTTTTCTTGCCAATGACTGTTTTTTTTTTCATGTTTCTTGAGGTAAACATTCAATTATAG
>NW_018400141.1:294-626 GCF_002168275.2 Theobroma umbraticum | reverse complement strand
GATTATAAAATAATTTAAAACGAATAATAAGGCTTTTGAAGGAATGGGTGACTAAAAATAAACTTTTCTCCTCAATGAATGACTTTTTTGACATGTTTTTCAAGGCAAGTATTCAATTATAGCCTGTTTTAATTAAAAATATAAAAAAAATCAACTTAAAACTAATTTTAGGGTTATAAAACTATTAAAAGCGAGTAATAAGGTTTTTGAAGAAATGGGTGATTATAAATGGACTTTTCTTACCAATGAATGCCGTTTTCTTCATATTTCTCGTGGTAGACATTCAATTATTGTCTTTTTAACCAAAAATGTAAAAAAATTCAACTTAAAAT
>NW_018400141.1:153-284 GCF_002168275.2 Theobroma umbraticum | reverse complement strand
ATGATAAAACAATTTAAAGCGAGTAATAAGGCTTTTGCAGGAATGAGTGACTATAAATGGACTTTTCTTCTCATTCTATGGCTTTTTCTACATGTGTCCTAAGATAAGCATTCAATTATAGTCTATTTTAA
>NW_018400141.1:0-143 GCF_002168275.2 Theobroma umbraticum | reverse complement strand
AAAACAATTCAACTTAAAATCAATTATAAGGTTATAAAACTATTTATAGCGAGCAATAAGGCTTTTAAAAGAATAGTGACTATCAATGAACTTTTCTTTATGAATACCTTTTTCTTCACCTTTCTTAAGGCAAACATTCCATT
>NW_018400140.1:2105-2205 GCF_002168275.2 Theobroma umbraticum | reverse complement strand
CAAGGTGGACATTCAATTCTAGTCTATTTTAACTAAAAATATGCAAAGAATTCAAATGTAATTCAATTTTGAGATTATAAAACCATTTAAAGTGAGTAAT
>NW_018400140.1:1827-2095 GCF_002168275.2 Theobroma umbraticum | reverse complement strand
AAGGTAAGGGTGACTATAAATGGACTTTTCTTGCCAATGAATTCCTTTTTCTTCACAATTGCTCAAAGTAGACATTCAATTATAATCTGTTTTAACCAAAAATGTACAAGGAATTCAAACTTAAATCAATTTTGTGAATATAAAACCATTTAAAGTGAGTACTAAGGCTTTTAAAGGAACGGGTGACTATAAATGGACTTTTCTTGCCAATGAAAGCTTTTTCTTTACATTTCTCAAGGTAGACATTGAATTATAGTTTGTTTTAACT
>NW_018400140.1:1515-1631 GCF_002168275.2 Theobroma umbraticum | reverse complement strand
AAGCAAGTAATAAAGCTTTTGAAGGTACGGGTGACTATAAATGGACTTTTCTTGTAAATGAATACTTTTTTCTTTATTTTTCTCAAGGCAGACATTCTATTCTAGTCTATTTTAAC
>NW_018400140.1:1278-1505 GCF_002168275.2 Theobroma umbraticum | reverse complement strand
CAATGAATTCAAATGTAAATCAATTTTGAGATTATAAAGCCATTTAAAGTGAGTTATAAGGCTTTTGAAGGTATGGGTGACTATAAATGGAATTTTCTTGCCAATAAATTCTTTTTTCTTTACATTTCTCAAGGTAGATATTAAATTATAATCTGTTTTAACCAAAAAAGAACAAAGAATTCAAATTTAAATCAATTTTGAGAATATCTAACTATTTAAAGTGAGTA
>NW_018400140.1:899-1134 GCF_002168275.2 Theobroma umbraticum | reverse complement strand
AAAAACATAAAAAAATTCAACTGTAAAATCAATTATGGCATTACAAAACCATTTAAAGCAAGTAATAAATCTTTTGAAGGTACGGGTGACTATAAATGGACTTTTCTTGCAAATAACTACTTTTTTCTTCATTTTTCTCAGGGCAGACATTCTATTCTAGTCTATTTTAACCAGCAATGTACAAAGAATTCAAATGTAAATCAATTTTGAGATTATAAAGCTATTTAAAGTGAGT
>NW_018400140.1:759-889 GCF_002168275.2 Theobroma umbraticum | reverse complement strand
TTGAAGGTATAGGTGACTATAAATGGACTTTTCTTACCAGTGAATACTTTTTTCTTTACATTTCTTAAGGTAAACATTCAATTATAATCTGTTTTAACAAAAAATGTACAAAGAATTGAAATTTAAATCA
>NW_018400140.1:340-558 GCF_002168275.2 Theobroma umbraticum | reverse complement strand
GGTGACTATAAATAGACTTTTCTTGTAAATGAATACTTTTTTCTTCATTTTTCTAAAGAAAAACATTCAATTGTAGTCTATTTTAACAAAAAATGTACAAAAGTTCAAATGTAAATCAATTTTGAGATTATAAAGCCATTTAAAGTGAGTAAAATGCGTTTGAAGGTACGGATGACTATAAATGCACTTTTCTTGCCAGTGAAAGCCTTTTTCTTCAT
>NW_018400140.1:0-130 GCF_002168275.2 Theobroma umbraticum | reverse complement strand
CAATGAATTCTTTTTTCTTCACATTTCACAAGGTAGACATTGAATTATAGTCTGTTTTACCCAAAAACGTAAAACAATTCAACCGCAAAATCAATTATGGCATTACAAAACCATTTAAAGCAAGTAATAA
>NW_018400139.1:0-1678 GCF_002168275.2 Theobroma umbraticum | reverse complement strand
GGAGTGAACCTATTCTTATATTATTGAGAAATTAAATTACAATAAATTGACCTCTATAGCTCTTCAAACCAACCCAAGATCCCTTGCACACTCTTTCTCAATAACCTCCCAAGAACACTCACCCAAAACACTCTAGCTCCACCTAGAGTAAAAAGACAGAGTTACAATGTATCCTTTCTCTAAGGCTCTCAAAGCACTACTTACAATTCTAAAGCTTAGAAATCCACTTTTATAGTATAAAAGTCTAAAGTAAAATATGATTAAGACTCTATATGGAATAAGAAATTTAAAACTATACAACTACTTAATGTTGTATATAAACTAAAATTCTAATCAAATAAGATATAGAATTTTAGTCAATTTAAAACTCAATAATAACCAAACCTAACAAAAAATGGGCAAAAAAAATACATATGGGATCTAGACTTGTCGCCTGACCCATGGACCGGTTTAACAAAGAGGTGTCCTGACCAACTAATCGCAAGCTCAGTCACAAAGATCACGAAACGTAAGTGGAACATACTAGGAAAAACAGAACCTTAAGTGAGAATTCTTGGACCGTTGTTGAACAGGGCGTAGGATTGGTGATTAGCATTAGAAGATGTCAGAAAAGTTTTGTGGAGAATTCTTGGACCATTTGCCTTGTTATCAGCCATTCGTTTTCCATTAAAAAAATCTACAACCAGTTCGTTTTGTTTCTTCGAAGTCTACACACGCGTCATTTGTTTGACCGTAAGTATAAGAATGTTTGACTGGCAAAAGAAATCTTCAGCTTCACAAAATTCACAGTGCACGTGCTTTGAAATTTGGCGTTTCCATGATCATTTGACACTGCATTTTGTCAACTGATGATTGCTACACCAGTGACAATCATTGGCCATTACATTAACGTGCAGAGTCATCGCCTTTGAAAAGTATAGTCAACATTGATGACTTTCTTATTGATTTAATATCTTTGCAGGTCCTGCTATTACTGACTAGGTCTTCAACTCCAAAGTTTTATAATCATGGTTGGTGTAACGGTTAGATGGAGACAAACCTTACGCAGCTGTTGCTTCAACGTCTCTCGTGTTTGAAGATTCAAATGGAAAAGTAATCAAACTTGGGAAAAAGAAGCCTTTGAAAAGTAATTTTGGGATTTTTAGTTGTTGGATTTACTCTTTCAAAGCTAATTCATCCGAATTATTCAAACCTACATGTCTTGTTCATGTTCGAATTGTCAATTTTTTACTTGGACACTAGTGCAGAGCCAAGCTAGCTATATGCAATAGGAACTGTATACGGCGGAGCTCCATCCAAGAAGCTGCAAGTCGAGTTAGGTACTTAGATTTTCTTTGCACGAAGTCATCTTCATCATGAAGATTGGAGGTCGTGTTGAACGTTTCCAAGCTGATGAGGATCAGATGTCTATAAATAATCCCCCACATGCCTTCCTGAAGAGTATCAAACATAACAAAGCTTAGACATCTCGCTTTTGTTGTTCTCGATCTCGATCGATTCTCTCTTGCTTATTATTAGTTAAGGCCCTCAAACCTGCAAACGTATCTCTCATCATAATGGGGAGTATCCCACAAGCCAATATTCTTGCTACGGAAAGTCCAAAATCATTCCTACAAGCTCCTATCTATGGGAACTTAATCACTGTTCTTAGTATTGATGGTGGTGGAATTAGGGGGAT
>NW_018400138.1:3754-3849 GCF_002168275.2 Theobroma umbraticum | reverse complement strand
TAGAGAAACATGAAGAAAAACACATTTGTTGGCAAGAAAAGTCCATTTATAGTCGCTCATTCATTCAAAAACCTTATTACTTGTTTTAAATTATT
>NW_018400138.1:3601-3744 GCF_002168275.2 Theobroma umbraticum | reverse complement strand
ATAATCGATTTTAAGTTGAATTTTTTTTATTTTTAATTAAAACAGACAATAATTAAATGTATACCTCAGGAAACATAAAGAAAAAGACATTCATTGTCAAGAAAAGTTCATTTATAGTCACCATTCCTTTAAAAGCCTTATTA
>NW_018400138.1:3247-3591 GCF_002168275.2 Theobroma umbraticum | reverse complement strand
ATTGTTTTATAATCCCAAAATTGATTTGAAGTTAAATTGTTTTGAATTTTTAGTTAAAAGAGACTATAATTTAATGTCTATCCCAAGAAAAGTGAAGAAAAAGACATTCATTGATAAGAAAATACTAATTATAATTACATATTCCTTCAAAAGCCTAATTACTCGTTTTAAATTATTTTATAATCTCATATTTGATTTTAAGTTAAATTGTTTTACATTTTTGACTGAAACATGCTATAATTGAATTTCTACTTAGAGAAACGTGAAGAAAAATGCATTTATTGGCAAGAAATGTCCATTTATACTCACCCATTCCTTCAAAAGCTTTATTACTCGTTTTAAAT
>NW_018400138.1:2929-3063 GCF_002168275.2 Theobroma umbraticum | reverse complement strand
TACTCGCTTTAAATTATTTTATAATCTCAAAATTGATTTTAAGTTAAATTTTTTGAATTTTTTATTAAAACTGACTATAATTAAATGCTTGCTTTGAGAAATGTGCAAAAAAAGCTATTCATTGAGAAGAAAAG
>NW_018400138.1:2774-2919 GCF_002168275.2 Theobroma umbraticum | reverse complement strand
GTCACCCATTCCTTCAAAAGCCTTATTACTCACTTTAAATGATTTTATAAACTAATAATTGATTTTGAGTTGAATTTTTTTACATTTGTGGTTAAAATTGACAATAATTGAATGTTTACCTTGAGAAACATGAAAAAAATGACAT
>NW_018400138.1:2633-2764 GCF_002168275.2 Theobroma umbraticum | reverse complement strand
GAAAAGTCTATTTATAGTCATCTATTCATTTAAAAGCCTTATTACTCGCTTTAAATTGTTTTATAATTTGAAAATTGATTTTAAGTTAAATTTTTTTACATTAATGGCTAAAACAGACTATAATTGAATGC
>NW_018400138.1:2379-2533 GCF_002168275.2 Theobroma umbraticum | reverse complement strand
TACTTGTTTTAAATTATTTTATAATCTCATAATCGATTTTAAGTTGAATTTTTTATTTTTAATTAAAACAGACAATAATTGAATGTATACCTCAGGAAACATAAAGAAAAAGGCTTTCATTGCTAAGAAAAGTCCATTTATAGTCACCCATTCC
>NW_018400138.1:2137-2369 GCF_002168275.2 Theobroma umbraticum | reverse complement strand
ATATTACTCGCTTTAAATTGTTTTATAATCCCAAAATTGATTTTAATTTAAATTTTTTTGAATTTTTAGTTAAAAGAGACTATAATTGAAAGTCTATCCCTAGAAAAGTGAAAAAAAAAGACATTCATTGATAAGAAAAGTCCAATTATAATCACCTATTCCTTCAAAAGCCTTATTACTCGTTCTAAATTATTTTATAATCTCATATTTGATTTTAAGTTAAATTTTTTTA
>NW_018400138.1:1911-2127 GCF_002168275.2 Theobroma umbraticum | reverse complement strand
TAAAACATGCTATAATTGAATTTCTACTTAGAGAAATGTGAAGAAAAATGCATTTATTGGTAAGAAAAGTCCATTTATAGTCACTCAATCCTTCAAAAGCTTTATTACTCGTTTTAAATTGTTTTATAATCTCAAAATTGATTTTAGGTTAGATTTTTTTAAATTTTTGGGTAAAACAGACTATAATTAAATGTTTGCCTTGAGAAATGTGCAAAA
>NW_018400138.1:1834-1901 GCF_002168275.2 Theobroma umbraticum | reverse complement strand
ATTGAGAAGAAAAGTCCATTTATGATCACCCATTCCTTGAAAAGCCTTATTACTCGCTTTAAATGGT
>NW_018400138.1:1724-1824 GCF_002168275.2 Theobroma umbraticum | reverse complement strand
CATAATTGATTTTGAGTTGAATTGTTTTACATTTGTGGTTAAAACAGACAATAATTGAATGTTTACCTTGAGAAACATGAAAAAAATGACATTCATTAGC
>NW_018400138.1:1499-1700 GCF_002168275.2 Theobroma umbraticum | reverse complement strand
TATTCATTTAAAAGCCTTATTACTTGCTTTAAATTGTTTTATAATTTGAAAATTGATTTTAAGTTAAATGTTTTTACATTAATGGCTAAAACAGACTATATTTGAATGCTTGCCTTCAGAAATATGTAAAAAAAAATCATTCATTGGGAAAAAAAGTCCATTTATAGTTACCTATTCCTTCAAAAGCCTTATTACTCACTT
>NW_018400138.1:1330-1475 GCF_002168275.2 Theobroma umbraticum | reverse complement strand
GATTTTAAGTTGAATTTTTTTATATTTTTTATTAAAACAGATTATAATTGAATACCTACCTTCAGAAACGTGTAAAAAAAGCTATTCATTAAGAAAAAAAGTCTATTTATAATCAGCCATACCTTCAAAAGCCTTAATACTCGCT
>NW_018400138.1:1151-1320 GCF_002168275.2 Theobroma umbraticum | reverse complement strand
TTATAATCTCATAATTGATTTAAATTAATTTTTTTATATTTTTGGTTAAAATAGGAAATAATTGAATGTTACCTTGAGAAACATGAAAAAAAGACATTTATTAGCAAAACAAATCTATTTATAGTCACCCATTCCTGTAAAAGCCTTATTACTCGCTTTAAATTGTTTT
>NW_018400138.1:999-1141 GCF_002168275.2 Theobroma umbraticum | reverse complement strand
AATTTATTTTAAGTTGAATTTTTTAACATTTATGGTTAAAAGAATGCTTGCCTATAGAAATGTGTAAAAAAAACTATTCATTGAGGAAAAAAGTCAATTTATAGTCACCCATTCCGTCAAAAGCTTTATTACTCGTTTTAAA
>NW_018400138.1:722-989 GCF_002168275.2 Theobroma umbraticum | reverse complement strand
ATCTCATAATTGATTTTAATTTGAATTTTTTTTCATTTTTTGTTAAAACAGACTATAATTGAATGCCTGCCTTTAGAAATCCATAAAAAAATCATTCATTGAGAAAAAAAGTCCATTTACAGTCACCCATTCCTTCAAAAGCCTTATTACTCACTCATTTTTTTACATGTTTTACTAAAACAGACTATAATTGAATGCTTGCCTTAAGAAACGTGTAAAAAAAACTATTCATTGAAAAGAAAAGTCTATTTATAGTCACCCATTCCT
>NW_018400138.1:493-712 GCF_002168275.2 Theobroma umbraticum | reverse complement strand
TATTACTCGCTTTAAATTATTTTATAATCTTATAATTGATTTGAAGTTGAATTTTTTTATATTTTCAATTGTTTTATAATTGTATAATTGATTTTGAGTTGAATTTTTTTACTTTTTTTGCTAAAACAGACTATAATCAAATGTCTACCTCAAGAAACGTGAAAAAAAATCATTAATTGGTAATAAAAGTCCATTTATAGTCACCTATTCCTTTAAAAG
>NW_018400138.1:335-483 GCF_002168275.2 Theobroma umbraticum | reverse complement strand
CTCTTTAAATTGTTTTATAATCTCAAAATTGATTTTCAGTTAAATTTTTTTAAAATTCTGGTTAAAACAGACTATAATTGAATGCCTACCTTGAGAAATATACAAAAAAAGCTATTCATTGAGAAGAAAAGTCCATTTATGATCACCC
>NW_018400138.1:211-325 GCF_002168275.2 Theobroma umbraticum | reverse complement strand
AAGCCTTATTACTTGCTTTATATGGTTTTATAAACTCATAATTGATTTTGAGTTGAATTGTTTTACATTTTTAGTTAAAATAGATAATAATTGATTGTTTACCTTGAGAAACAT
>NW_018400138.1:0-192 GCF_002168275.2 Theobroma umbraticum | reverse complement strand
GCAAGAAAAGTCTATTTATAGTCATCCATTCCTTTAAAAGCCTTATTACTCGCTATGAATTGTTTTATAATCCCAAATTTGATTTTAAGTTAAATTTTTTTATCTTTATAGTTAAAACAGACTATAATTGAATGTCTACCTTTAGAAATGTGTAAAAAAAATTATTCATTGAGAAAAAAAGTCCATTTATAG
>NW_018400137.1:1319-1435 GCF_002168275.2 Theobroma umbraticum | reverse complement strand
CTCGCTTTAAATGGTTTTGTAATGCCATTATTGATTTTAAGTTGAACTTTTTTATATTTTTGGTTAAAACAGACTATAATTGATTGTCTACCTTGATAAACGTAAATAAAAAGACA
>NW_018400137.1:1212-1309 GCF_002168275.2 Theobroma umbraticum | reverse complement strand
AGAAAAGTCCATTTATAGTCACCCATTCCTTGGAGAGCCTTATTACTCAGTTTAAAAGGTTTTATAATCTTAAAATTGATTTAAATTTGAATGTTTT
>NW_018400137.1:1109-1202 GCF_002168275.2 Theobroma umbraticum | reverse complement strand
GGTTAAAATAGACTAGAATTGAATGTCTACCTTTAGAAACATGAAGAAATAAGTATTCATTGGCAAGAAAAGTCCATTTACAGTCACTCATAC
>NW_018400137.1:813-1099 GCF_002168275.2 Theobroma umbraticum | reverse complement strand
CTTATTACTCGCTTTAAATGGTTTTGTAATGCCGTTATTGATTTTAAGTTCAACTTTTTTATACTTTTGGTTAAAACAGAATATAATTGAATGTCTACCTCGATAAACATAAATAAAAAAGCATTCATCGGTAAGAAAAGTCCATTTATAGTTACCCATTCCTTGGAGAGCCTTATTACTTAGTTTAAAAGGTTTTATAATCTCAAAATTCATTTAAATTTGAATGTTTTGTACATTTTTATTTAAAATAGACTAGAATTGAATGTCTACCATGAGAAACATGAAG
>NW_018400137.1:448-630 GCF_002168275.2 Theobroma umbraticum | reverse complement strand
TCAAAATTGATTTTAAGTTCAAATTTTTTTGCTTTTTTGGTTAAAAGATATTATTATTGAACATCTACCCTAAGAAACACAAAGAAGACAGCATTCATTGACAAGAGAAGTCTATTTATAGCCATCCATTCCTTCAAAAACCTTATTACCCACTTTAAATGGTTTTATAATCTCAAAATTGA
>NW_018400137.1:352-438 GCF_002168275.2 Theobroma umbraticum | reverse complement strand
AATTCTTTGTACATTTTTGGTTGAAACAGACTAAGATTGAATGTTTACCTTTAGAAATATGAAGAAAAAGGTATTCATTGGCAAGA
>NW_018400137.1:130-342 GCF_002168275.2 Theobroma umbraticum | reverse complement strand
TATAGTTACCCATACCTTCAAAAGCTTTATTACTCGCTCTGAATGGTTTTGTAATGCCATAATTGATTTTAGGTTGAATTTTTTATATTTTTAGTTAAATAGACTATAATTGAATGTCTACCTCAAGAAACGTAACAAAAAAGGCATTCATTGGGAAGAGAAGTCCATTAATAGTCACCCATTCCTTCAAAAGCCTTATTACTCACTTTAAA
>NW_018400137.1:0-120 GCF_002168275.2 Theobroma umbraticum | reverse complement strand
ATCTCAAAAATGATTTAAATTTGAATTCTTTGTACATTTTTGGTTAAAACAGAGTAGTATTGAATATCTACCTTCAGAAACATGAAGAAATAAGTATTCATTGGCAAGAAAAGTCCATTT
>NW_018400136.1:1642-1816 GCF_002168275.2 Theobroma umbraticum | reverse complement strand
AGTAGAAGTAACAATATAACAATTTAGGAATCTAATTCTAATGATTATGGCATTCTGCTATTTTAATTTTTGATGGTTAGGATTTGGATGTTGATAACTAATTTTCTATTATGCTATTGAGTTATCTTTGTTGGCTTGTTAATGGCATTTGATTTTAGAATGGATTTGGTCTAT
>NW_018400136.1:1303-1415 GCF_002168275.2 Theobroma umbraticum | reverse complement strand
CATGCATATAGTAAGGGGAAGCACACACTTAAGGGGAGAAATTCCTTATTTTATACAGTACAAAAGGAACAAATAAACACTATGATATTAATCAAGGGATGTTTTATCATCA
>NW_018400136.1:948-1054 GCF_002168275.2 Theobroma umbraticum | reverse complement strand
CGGGAAAGCAAACATTAATACTCATCTAAATAAGGAGTTACAAATGAGGCACAAACAGAAGTCTCTTAAGCAGTTAACTAAGGAAATTAGTCAACTAAGATCCAAA
>NW_018400136.1:852-938 GCF_002168275.2 Theobroma umbraticum | reverse complement strand
GCTACTTCAAAGACAGTAAGCTCTTAATCGGTTAAAGCCTTACTTCATAGAGTAAAACAGATTGCGAGACAAAGAAAACTTAATCA
>NW_018400136.1:616-842 GCF_002168275.2 Theobroma umbraticum | reverse complement strand
ATTCTTAGCCAATTAAAAGCTCATAGTCAAAAATTTGAATGCGAGACAAGGAAGACTTAATCTACTAACAAGAATGGTTAGCCAATTAAAAGCTCACTGTTTGAGAATTTGAATTTGAATATTTGAAGATAGACTACAGGTTAGAATCGACTCTAAAATGTTTCCAACAGTCTGAAGCTACCAACATCCCTTAAAGTTGATTTTTCAAGCATTAAAGACATCTCCA
>NW_018400136.1:362-486 GCF_002168275.2 Theobroma umbraticum | reverse complement strand
AACTCTTCTTGCTTTTCACTCTAATCTTTGTAATAAAGTTTAGCACTTCATCCTCTACCATTCAGATCAAGTTAGTGATCATAGGTACCATTTTATATTTGTACTTCTTGATTACTTAAAGTGT
>NW_018400136.1:0-140 GCF_002168275.2 Theobroma umbraticum | reverse complement strand
CTTTAAATCATTCTTTCATCTGGCATTTTACTTCTCATCATTGACCTTTAACTAACCCCTAATTAGAAGTCAAGTTTATTTACATTCACAAAGTGCTATTCACCCCCCTCTAGCACATTTCTTTGAGGCCAACAATGCCT
>NW_018400135.1:0-3262 GCF_002168275.2 Theobroma umbraticum | reverse complement strand
TTTAAAGCGAGTAATAAAGCTTTTGAAGGCTTGAGTGACTATAAATGGACTTTTCTAACCAATGAATGGCTTTTGCTTCATATTTCTTAAGGCAGACAGTCAAATATAATCTGGTTTCACCAAAAATGTAGAAAACTTCAACTTTAAATCAATTATGAGATTATAAAACTATTTAAAGCGAGTAATAACGCTTTTGAAGGCTTGAGTGACTATAAATTGACTTTTCTTGTCAATGGATGGCTTTTGCTTCACATTTTCTAAGGTAGATTTTCAAATATAATCTATTTAAACAAAAAATATAAAAATATTAAACTTAAAAACAATTGTGAGATTATAAAAGTATTTAAAGCTAGTAATAAGGGTTTTGAAGGCTGGAGTGACTATAATTGGACTTCTCTTACTAATGGATGGCTTTTGCCTTATGTTTTCAAAGCAGACATTCAATTATAATATATTTTCATTAAAAATATAGAAAAATTCAACTTAAAATCAACTATGACATTATCAAATCATTTAAACTAAGTAATAAGGCTTTCGAAGGCTTGAGTGAATATAAATGGGCTTTTCTTGCTAATAGATGGCTGTTTCTTCAAGTTTCGTAAGGTAAACATTCAGTTATAATATTGTTTGACCAAAAATGCAAAAAAAATGAGCTTAAAATCAATTATGAGACTATAAAATCATTTAAAGTGAGAAATAAGGCTTTCGAAGATTTGAGCAATTATAAATGGACTTTTCTTCCCAATGGATAGCTTTTGCTTCTTGTTTCCAGAGGCAAACTTACAGCTATAATATATTTTAATAAAAAATGTAAACAAATAAACTTAAAATCAATTATAAAATTATAAAATCATTTAAAGTGAGTAATAAGACTTTCAAAGGCTTGAGTGACTATAAATTGACTTTTCTTACCAATGAATGGCTATTGCTTCATGTTTCTTGAGGTAGACATTAAAAGATAATATGTTTTCACAAAAAATGCAGAAAACTTCAACTTTAAATCAATTATGAGATTATAAAACCATTTAAAGTGAGTAATAAGGCTTTAGAAGGCTTGAGCGACGATAAATAGACTTTTCTTGTCAATGAATGACTTTTGCTTCACATTTCCTAAGGTAGACATTCGCATATAATCTGTTTTAATGGAAACTGTAAAAAAATTCAACTTAAAATCAATTATGAGATTATAAAACCTTTTAAAGTGAGTAATAAGGCTTTCAAAGGCTTGAGTGACAATAAATGAACTTTTCTTTCCAATGGAAGGCTTTTGGTTCACCGTTCCCGAGGTGGACATTCAGTTGTAATCTTTTGTAACCAAAAATGTAATAAAATTTAACTTAAAATGAATTATGAGAATACAAAACTATTTAAAGTGAGTAATAAGGCTTTCGAAGGCTTGAGTGACTATAAATGGACTTTTCTTGCCAATGGATGGCTTTTGGTTCACTTTTTTAAAGGCAAACATTCAAATATAATCTATTTGAATAAAAAATATAAAAAAATTTAACTTTAAAATTAATTATGAGAGTATAAATTCATTTAATGTGAGTAATAAAGTTTTCGAAGTCTTGAGTGACTATAAATGGACTTTGTTTGCCAATGGATGGCTTTTGCTCTATGTTTCCTAAAGCAGACATTCAATTATAATATATTTTAATGACAAATATTAAAAAATTTGATTTAAAATCAATTATGAGATTATAAAACTATTTAATGTAAGTAATAAGGCTTTCAAAGGCATAGGTGACAATAGATTGACTTTTCTTGCCAATTTATGATTTGTTCTTCACGTTTCCCACTACAGACATTCAAATATAATCCATTGTAAGTAAAAAAGTAAAAAATTGAACTTCAAATCAATTATAAGATTATGAGGCCATTTAAAGTAAGTAATAACGCTTTTGAAGACTTGAGTGATAGTAAATGGACTTTTCCTACCAATGGATGGCTTTTGCTTCATGTTTCTTGAGGTAGACATTCAATTATTATATATTTTAACCCAAAAGGTAAAAAAATTCAACTTAAAATCAATTTTGAGATTATAAAACTATTTAAAGTGAGTAATAATGCTTTCGAAGGTATGAGTGACTATGAATGGACTTTTCTTGTCAATGATTGGCTTTTTTCCATGTTTCTTAAAGCAAACATTCAAATATAATCTGGTTTAACCATAAATGTGAAAAAATTCAACTTCAAATCAATTATGAGATTATAAAATCATTTAACGTGGGTAATAAGGCTTTTCGAATGTATGGGTGACTATAAAGGGATTTTTTACCAATGAATGGCTTTTTGTTCATGTTTCCCAAGGTATACATTCAATTATAATCTGTTTTAAACAAAAATATAAAAAAATTTAACTTAAAATCAATTATCATATTATAAAACCTTTTAAAGCAAGTAATAAGGCTTTCAAAGGCTTAAGCGATTATATATGGACTTTTCTTGCTAATGGATGGCTTTTGCTTCATGTTTTTCAAAGCAAGTATTTAGTTATAATATATTTTAATTAAAAATGTGAAAAAATTTTACTCAAAATCAATTATGAGATTATCAAACTATTTAAAGCAAATAATAAGACTTTCGAAAGTTTGAGTGACTATAAATAAACTGTTTTTCCTAATGGATGGCTTTTTCTTCATGTTTCCCAAGGCACACATTCAGTTAGAATATATTTTAACCAAACATGTAAGAAAATCGAATATAATTACTTATGAGATTATAAAACTATTTAAAGCAAGCAATTATATTTTCGAAAGCATGAATGACTATAAATAAACTTTCCTTCCCAATGGATGACTTTTACCTCATGTATCCTCAAAAAGACATTCAATTATAATCTATTTTAACCAACAATATAAAAGAATTCAACTTAAAATTAACTATGAGATTGTAAAACCATTTAAAGCAAGGAATAAGGCATTCGAAAGTATGAGTGACCATAAATGAACTTTTCTTGCTAATGAATGGCTTTTCCTTCACCTGCCTGAGGTAGACATTCAATTATAATCTGTTTTTACTAAAAATGTAAAAACATTTAACTTAAAATCAATTATTAGATTATAAAACCATTTAAATCAAGTAATAAAGCTTTCAAAGGCTTGAGTGACTATAAATGGACTTTTCTTATCAATGGATGGCTTTTACATCACGTTTCCTAAAGCAGACATTCAATTATAATATATTTTAACTAAAAATGTAAAAAAATTTCAACTTAAAACCAATTATGAGATTATAAAACCATTTAAAGTGAGTAATAAGG
>NW_018400134.1:2099-2231 GCF_002168275.2 Theobroma umbraticum | reverse complement strand
GGAGGCTATAAATAGACTTTTCTTGTCAATAAATGCTTTTTTCTTCACTTTTCTAAGGTAGACATTCAATTATAATTGATTTTAATGAAAAATGTAAAAAAATTCAACTTAAAATTAATTATGAGATTATAA
>NW_018400134.1:1690-1848 GCF_002168275.2 Theobroma umbraticum | reverse complement strand
CTATAAATAGACTTTTCTTGATAATGAATACTTTTTCCTTCGTGTTTCCCGAGATAGACTTTCAATTATTATCTGTTTTAATCAAAAAAGTAAAAATATTCAAGTTAAAATCAATTATGAGATTAGAAAACTATTTAAAATGAGTAATAAGGCTTTTG
>NW_018400134.1:1376-1517 GCF_002168275.2 Theobroma umbraticum | reverse complement strand
GGCTATATATGAACTTTTCTTGCCAACGAATGCTCTTTTCTTCTCATTTCTTGTGTTCAACATTTAATTATAGTTTGTTTTAATGAGAAATATAAAAAAATTCAACTTAAAATCAATTATGAGATTAGAAAACCATTTAAA
>NW_018400134.1:1138-1285 GCF_002168275.2 Theobroma umbraticum | reverse complement strand
TGAACTTAAAATCAATTATGAGATTATAAAATCATTTAGAACGAGTAAAAAGGCGGTTGAAGGACTGAGAGACTATAAAAGACTTTTGTTATAAATGAATGCTTTTTTCTTCACAATTCTTGAGGGAGACATTCAATTATAGCCTGT
>NW_018400134.1:543-731 GCF_002168275.2 Theobroma umbraticum | reverse complement strand
ATATAAAAAAATTCAACTTAGAATCAATTATGAGAGTAGAAAACCATTTAAAGCAAGTAAAAAGGCTTTTGAAGAAATAAGTGACTATAAATGGACTTTTCTTACCAATGAATACTTTTGTCTTCACGTTTCTAAAGATAGACAGTCAATTATTATCTGTTTTAATCAAAAATATAAAAAAATTCAAC
>NW_018400134.1:113-305 GCF_002168275.2 Theobroma umbraticum | reverse complement strand
ATTATGAGAATATAAAACCATTTAGAATGAGTAAAAAGGCTGTTGAAGGACTGAAAGACTATAAATAGACTTTGTTTTTATCAATGAATGCTTTTTCTTCACGATTCTCAAGGCAGACATTCAATTATAGCCGGTTTTATCAAAAACTATAAAAACAATTCAACTTAGAATCAATTATGAGATTAGAAAACC
>NW_018400134.1:0-103 GCF_002168275.2 Theobroma umbraticum | reverse complement strand
ATTAATAAGGCTTTTGAAGGAATAGGTGACTCTAAATGGACTTTTCTTACCAATGAATACTTTTGTCTTCATGTTTCTCAAGATAGACAGTCAATTATTATCT
>NW_018400133.1:6042-6229 GCF_002168275.2 Theobroma umbraticum | reverse complement strand
AACATAGACTATAATTAAATTCTTACCTTGAGAAACATGCAGAAAAAGCTATTCGTTGAGAAAAAAAGTCCATTTATATTCACCCATTCCTTTAAAAGGCTTATTATTCGCTTTAAACGGTTTTATAATCTCATAATTGATTTTAACTTAATTTTTTAAAATTTTTGATTAAAACATACTATAATTG
>NW_018400133.1:5944-6032 GCF_002168275.2 Theobroma umbraticum | reverse complement strand
TTGAGAAAAGTGAAGAAACAAGCGTTTATTGTCAAGAATAGTCCATTTAGAGTCACCTATTCCTTCAAAAAGCTTATTACTCGCTTTA
>NW_018400133.1:5759-5934 GCF_002168275.2 Theobroma umbraticum | reverse complement strand
TAATCTCATAATTGATTTAAAGTTGAATTTTTTTACATTTTTTGTTAATATAGACTATAATCGATTGTCTACCTCGAAAACATGCAAAAAAAGCCATTCATTGAGAAGATAAGTTCATTGATAGTAACTCATTCCTTCAAAAGGCTTATTACCCGCTTTTAATGGTTTTATAATG
>NW_018400133.1:5342-5511 GCF_002168275.2 Theobroma umbraticum | reverse complement strand
AAGTTGAATTTTTTTACATTTTTTGTTAAAACAGACTATAATTAAATTTTTACCATAGGAACTTGGAAGAAACAGGCATTCATTGACAAGAAAAGCCCATTTAGAGTCACCCATGCCTTCAAAAAGCTTATTACTCGCTCTAAATAGTTTTATAATCTCATAAATGATT
>NW_018400133.1:5160-5329 GCF_002168275.2 Theobroma umbraticum | reverse complement strand
TTTTACATTTTTGGTTAAAACAGACTATAATTAAATGCTTACCTCAAGAAATGTCCAAAAAAACTATTCATTGACAAAAAAATTCCATTTATAGTCACCCATCCCTTTAAAAGGCTTATTATTCGCTTTAAATGGTTTTATAACCTCATAATTGATTTTAAGTTTAATT
>NW_018400133.1:4989-5149 GCF_002168275.2 Theobroma umbraticum | reverse complement strand
TTTTGTTAAAACAGACTATAATTGAATGTCTGCCTCAGGAAACATGCAGAAAAAGTAATGCATTGAGAACAAAAGTCCATTTATAGTCATCCATTCCTTCAAAAAGCTTATTACTCACTTTAAAAGTTTTTATAATCTCATAATTGATTTTAAGTTGAAT
>NW_018400133.1:4778-4889 GCF_002168275.2 Theobroma umbraticum | reverse complement strand
TTACGAGATTATAAAACCATTTAAAGCGAGTAATAAGCTTTTTGAAGGAATGGAGTCCTAAATGAACTTTTCTTGTCAAAGAATGCTTGCTTCTTCATGTTTCTCGAGGTA
>NW_018400133.1:4613-4756 GCF_002168275.2 Theobroma umbraticum | reverse complement strand
TAATCAAAAATCTAAAAAAATTCAACTTAAAATCAATTATGAGATTATAAAACTGCTTAAAGTGAGTAATAAGCGTTTTCAAGGAATGGGTGACTCTAAATGGACTTTTCTTGTCAAAGAATCCTTGTTTCTTAATGTTTCTC
>NW_018400133.1:4142-4286 GCF_002168275.2 Theobroma umbraticum | reverse complement strand
TGAAGGAATGGGTGACTCTAAATGGACTTTTCTTCTCAATCAATGGCTTTTTATGCATGTTTCTCGAGGAAAGAATTTTATAATAGTCAGTTTTAACAAAAAATGTAAAAAAATTCAGCTTAAAATCATTTATGAGATTATAAA
>NW_018400133.1:3919-4098 GCF_002168275.2 Theobroma umbraticum | reverse complement strand
ATGCTTGTTTCTTCATGTTTCTCGAGGTAGACATTCAATTATAATATGTTTTATCCAAAAATATAAAAAAATTCTACTTAAAATCAATTATAAGATTATAAAACCATTTAAAGCGAATAATAAGCCTTTTGAAGGATTGGGTGACTATAAATGGACTTTTCTTCTTAATGAATGGCTTT
>NW_018400133.1:3433-3574 GCF_002168275.2 Theobroma umbraticum | reverse complement strand
GCTTGTTTCTTCACGTTTCTTGAGGTAGACATTCAATTATAGTATGTTTTAATCTAAAATGTAAAAACTTCGACATAAAATCAATTATGAGATTATAAAGCCATTGAAAGCGAGTAATAAGCTTTTTGAAAGAATGGGTGA
>NW_018400133.1:3335-3423 GCF_002168275.2 Theobroma umbraticum | reverse complement strand
ACTTTTCTTGTCAATGAATGCTAGTTTCTTCACGTTACCACATTCAATTATAGTATGTTTTAATCAAAAATGTAAAAAAATTCAACTT
>NW_018400133.1:3041-3325 GCF_002168275.2 Theobroma umbraticum | reverse complement strand
ATGAGATTACAAAACCATTTAAAGCGAGTAATAAGCCTTTTGAAGGAATGAGTGAATATAAATGAACTTTGTTCTCAATGAATAGCTTTTTTTGCATGTTTCTATAGGCAAGCATTTAATTACAGTATGTTTTAACACAAAATATAAAAATATTCAACTTAAAATCAATTATAAGATTATAAAACAATTTAAACCTAGTAATAAGGCTTTTGGACGAATGGGTGACTATAAATAGAATTTTATTTTTCTGCATGTTTCCCGAGGCAGACATTCAATTATAGTCT
>NW_018400133.1:2625-2979 GCF_002168275.2 Theobroma umbraticum | reverse complement strand
ATAAAACCATTTAAAGCAAGTAATAAGCCTTTTAAAGGGATGAGTGACTATAAATGGCCTTTTTTTGTCAATGAATAGCTTTTTTTAGACGTTTCTCGAGGTAAGTATTTAATTATAGTATGTTTTAACTAAAAATGTAAAACAATTCAACTTAAAAGCATTTATGAGATTATAAAACTATTTACAGCGAGTAATAAGCTTTTTGAAGCAATGGGTGACTCTAAATGGGCTTTTCTTGTCAATGAATGCTTGTTTCTTGCTAGTTCCTGAGGTAAAAATTTAATTACAGTCTGTTTTAACAAAAAATGTAAAAACATTCAACTTAAAATTAATTGTGAGATTATAAAACCATTT
>NW_018400133.1:2328-2455 GCF_002168275.2 Theobroma umbraticum | reverse complement strand
AAAACCATTAAAAGCGGGGAATAAGCCTTTTGATGGAATGAGTGACTATAAATGAACTTATCTTCTCAATGAATGACTTTTTTTGCATGTTTTTCGAGGTAGACAATCGATTATAGCCTATTTTAAC
>NW_018400133.1:1936-2305 GCF_002168275.2 Theobroma umbraticum | reverse complement strand
AGATTATAAAACTGTTTAAAGTGAGTAATAAGCTTTTTGAAGGAGTAGGTGACTATAAATGGACTATTCTTGCCAATGAACGCTTGTTTCTTCACGTTTCTCAAGGAAAACTTTTAATTATAGTAGATGTTAATAAAAAACGTAAAAAAATTTAATTTAAAATCAATTATGAGATTACAAAACCGTTTAAAGCAAGTAATAAACTTTTTGAAGGAATGGGTGACTTTAAATGGACTTTTCTTCTCAATGAATGGTTTTTTATGCTTGTTTTTCAAGGCAAGAATTTAATAATAGTCAGTTTTAACAAAAAATGTCAAAAATTTCAGCTTAAAATCAATTATGAGATTATAAAACTATTTAAAGCCAGTA
>NW_018400133.1:1604-1687 GCF_002168275.2 Theobroma umbraticum | reverse complement strand
ATTCAGCTTAAAATCAATTATAAGATTATAAAACCATTAAAAGCGGGTAATAAGTCTTTTGAAAGGAATGAGTGACTATAAAT
>NW_018400133.1:1500-1594 GCF_002168275.2 Theobroma umbraticum | reverse complement strand
AAATGGACTATTCTTGTCAATGAATACTTGTTTTTTCATGTTTCTCAAGGTAAACATTCAATCATAGTATGTTTTAATAAAAAATGTAAAAAAA
>NW_018400133.1:1050-1166 GCF_002168275.2 Theobroma umbraticum | reverse complement strand
AAAATGTAAAAAAATTAAACTTAAAATCAATTATGAGATTATAAAACCTTTTAACGTGAGTAATAAGCCTTTTGAAAGAATAGGTGACTCTAAATGGATTTTTCCTGCTAATAAAT
>NW_018400133.1:690-787 GCF_002168275.2 Theobroma umbraticum | reverse complement strand
CAATGGCTTTTTCTACACCTTTCCTGAGGCATGCTTTCAATTATAGTCTGTTTTAAAGAAATATGTAAAAAAATTCAACTTTAAATCAATTATGAGA
>NW_018400133.1:512-680 GCF_002168275.2 Theobroma umbraticum | reverse complement strand
ATTTAAAGCGGGTAATAAGACTTTTGAAAGAATGAGCGACTATAAATGGACTTTTCTTCTCAATGAATGATTTTTTTTGCACGTTTCCCAAGGTAGACAATCACTTATAGTCAATTTTAATAAAAAATGTAAAATAATTCAACTTATAATCAATTACAAGATTATAAA
>NW_018400133.1:243-403 GCF_002168275.2 Theobroma umbraticum | reverse complement strand
GAAGGAATGGGTGACTCTAAATGGACTTTTCTTGTCAAAGAATGCTTGCTTATTCATATTTCTCAAGGTAGACATTCAATTATAGTATGTCTTAATCAAAAATGTAAAAAAATTGAACTTAAAACTAATTATGAGATTATAAAACCATTTAAAGCGAGTA
>NW_018400133.1:0-148 GCF_002168275.2 Theobroma umbraticum | reverse complement strand
GATTATAAAACCGTTTAAAGCAAGTAATAAGCTTTTTGAAGGAATGGGTGACTCGATATAGACTTTTCTTGTCAATGAATGCTTGTTTCTTAATGTATCTCAAGGTAAACATTCAATTATAGCATGTTTTAATAAAAAATGTAAAAAA
>NW_018400132.1:1951-2072 GCF_002168275.2 Theobroma umbraticum | reverse complement strand
AAAGACCATTTATAGCCACTCATAACTTCAAAAGCCTTATTACTCACTTTAAATGGTTTTGTAATACTATAATTGATTTTAAGTTAAATTTTTTTACATTTTTAGTTAAAACAGACTATAA
>NW_018400132.1:1753-1916 GCF_002168275.2 Theobroma umbraticum | reverse complement strand
CTTCAAAATCCTTATTATTCACTTTAAATGGTTTTATAATCTCAAAATTGATTTTAAGTTGGTTTTTTTGTACATTTTTTGTTAAAATAGATTAAAATTGAATGTCTATTTCAAGAAACGTGACGAAAAAGACATTCATTGGCAATAAAAGTCCATTTACAGT
>NW_018400132.1:1562-1719 GCF_002168275.2 Theobroma umbraticum | reverse complement strand
AAATGGTTTTATAATCTCATAATTGATTTTAAGTTAAATTTTTTACATTTTTTGCTAAAATAGTGTATAATTGAATGTTTGTCCATTTATAGTTAACCATTGGCATAAAAAGTCCATTTATAGTCACTCAAGCCTTCGAAAGCCTTATTACTTACTT
>NW_018400132.1:1341-1552 GCF_002168275.2 Theobroma umbraticum | reverse complement strand
TATAAACTAATAATTGATTTTAAGTTGAATTCTTTTACATTTTTGGTTAAAACAGATTCTAATTGAATGTCTAGCTTGAGAAACGTGAAGAAAAAGACATTCATTCGCAAGAAAACTCTATTTATAGTCACTCATTCCTTTAAAAGCCTTATTACTCAGTTTAAAAGATTTTATAATCTCGAATTTGATTTAAATTTCAATTCTTTGTACA
>NW_018400132.1:732-1331 GCF_002168275.2 Theobroma umbraticum | reverse complement strand
AAACAGATTATAATTGAATGTCTACCTCTAGAAACTTGAATAAAAAGGCATTCATTGGCAAGAAAAGTTCATTTAGAGCCACCTATTCCTTCAAAAGCCTTATTACACGCTTTAAATGGTTTTATAATCTCTTAATTGATTTTAAGTCAATTTGTTTTTATAATTTCTATTAAAATAAACTATAACTGAATGCCTACCTCAAGAAACATGTAGAAAAAATCATTCATTTGGAAGGAAAGTCCATTTATAGTCCCTCATAATTTCAAAAGCCTTATTACTCGCTTTAAATAGTTTATAATGTTATAATTAATTTTAAGTTGAATTTTTTTACATTTTTAGTTAGAACAAATTATAATTGAATGTGTACCATGAGAACTGTAAAGAAAAAGGTATTCATTGGTAAGAAAAGTCTATATATAGTCACCCATTGCTTCAAAATCCTTATTACTCACTTTGAATAGTTTTATAATCTCAAAATTCATTTTAAGTTCAAATTTTTTTACATTTTTTGTTAAAACATATTATAACTGAATGTCTAGCTCGAGACACTTGAAGAAAAAGGCATTCATTGACAAGAAAAGTCCATTTATAGTTACCCA
>NW_018400132.1:201-683 GCF_002168275.2 Theobroma umbraticum | reverse complement strand
ATTGATTTAAATTTGAATTCTTTGTATATTTTTGGTTAAAACAAACAAGAATTGAGTGTCTACCTTGAGAAACATGAAGAAAAAAACATTTATTGGTAAGAAAAGCTCATTTATAGTCACCCATATCTTCAAAAGCCTTATTACTCACTTTAATCTCATAATTGATTTTAGGTTGAATTTTTTGACCTTTTTGATTAGAACATATTATAATTGAACGTCTGTTTTGGGAATCATGAAGAAAAAGAAATTCATTGATAAGAAAAGTCTATTTATAGTCACCTGTTTCTTCAAAAGCCTTATTACTCACTTTATAAGATTTTATAATCTCAAAATTAATTTAAATTGAATTTTTTTATATTTTTGGTTAAAAAAGGCTAGAATTGAATGTTTGCATTGGAGAACGTGAAGCAAAAGTTAACCATTGGCATAAAAAGTCCATTTATAGTTACTCAAGCCTTTGAAAGCCTTATTACTTGCTTTAA
>NW_018400132.1:0-125 GCF_002168275.2 Theobroma umbraticum | reverse complement strand
AAGAAAAGATCATTTATAGCCACCCATACCTTCAGAAGCCTTATTGCTCACTTTAAATGGTTTTATAATGTCATAATTTATTTTAAGTTGAATTGTTTTACATTTTTGGTTAAAACAGACTATAA
>NW_018400131.1:1079-1213 GCF_002168275.2 Theobroma umbraticum | reverse complement strand
TAAGAGTCAGATCTAGAGCATAATAAACCTTCAAGACTGTGAGTAAAAACACCACCTTATCGCTTCATTGGGTGAAATTTGTTCCATCAAACTGATCAAGTTTGATGAATTCTTGATTCAAGATTTGAAATTGT
>NW_018400131.1:936-1066 GCF_002168275.2 Theobroma umbraticum | reverse complement strand
ACTCCATTGAGAAAAGCTTTTAAAAATTGTTAGAAAGTAGAATTAGGGAAAAAGGGAAAAGAGGCTTGAGGAGTGTTGTAACAAACTTTTTTTAAATAGTTGTTACCTATTGTGAGGAGTTATAGACAAA
>NW_018400131.1:669-789 GCF_002168275.2 Theobroma umbraticum | reverse complement strand
AGTACATTCTTTTTATAGATAATGAGAGGTTGTGTCTGTTGTCTTTCAACAGATTCGTCTTGTTATCTTTCGACATATGTCTGTACTAATTTTTACAAATGTGTTTGTTGGTTTTTCAAT
>NW_018400131.1:515-657 GCF_002168275.2 Theobroma umbraticum | reverse complement strand
TCTATGCGGGCACTTTCTTCTTCAACTTCATCTCCCAATACTTTCCATAGTTCTAAAGCAGCTTCAACTGTGATTATTTCCAATTTTTACAAAGCAACACTAATCGGAAACAAACTTTTGATTTTATATTAGTAACCAGTAA
>NW_018400131.1:356-505 GCF_002168275.2 Theobroma umbraticum | reverse complement strand
AAGAGTGTTAGGCTTTAAAAAGGTGGAAGATGTTTTCAACATGTAAACTTCAAGGACTTTATATTTTTCCTCTTCCAACCACCATTGTTTTCTACTCAAACAAGAAAGTAGTAATCGAAGTCTCAATATATCAATGAATCACTTGAAAC
>NW_018400131.1:0-115 GCF_002168275.2 Theobroma umbraticum | reverse complement strand
AAACAAAAATATTAATATACGAGGGCAAAAGAAGAAATAAGAATGTTATAATTTCAGTCATCCTTACCAACCATGTCCAAAACCAAAGCAACAAGGGTGCACAAGCAGAGAACGG
>NW_018400130.1:1070-1238 GCF_002168275.2 Theobroma umbraticum | reverse complement strand
TATGAGATTATAAAACCATTTAAAGCGAGTAATAAGCCTTTTGAAGTAAAGGGTGACTATAAATCGACTTTTCTTCTCAATCAATGGCTTTTTCTGCACATTTCTCGAGATAGTCATTCAATTATTGTCTGTTTTAAAGAAAAATATAAAAAAATTCAACTTAAAATC
>NW_018400130.1:728-818 GCF_002168275.2 Theobroma umbraticum | reverse complement strand
TATGAGATTATAAAACTATTTAAAGCGGGTAATAAGGCTTTCGAAGAAATGAGTCACTATAAATGGACTTTTCTTCTCAATGAATGGCTT
>NW_018400130.1:637-718 GCF_002168275.2 Theobroma umbraticum | reverse complement strand
TTTCTCGAGGTGGACATTCAATTATTTTCTTTTTTAACAAAAAATGTAAAAAAATTCAACTTAAAATCAATTATGAGATTA
>NW_018400130.1:114-380 GCF_002168275.2 Theobroma umbraticum | reverse complement strand
AGGAATGGGTGACTATAAATGGACTTTTCTTCTCAATCAATGGCTTTTTCTGTATGTTTCTTAAGTTAGACATTCAATTATTGTCTGTTTTAAAGAAAAATATAAAAACATTCAATTTAAAATCAATTATGAGATTTTAAAACTATTTAAAGTGAGTAATAAGCCTTTCGAAGGAATGGGTGACTATAAATAGACTTTTTTTCTCAATGAGTGGCTTTTTTTTGCATGTTTCCCTTGGTAAACATTCAATTATAGTCTGTTTTAAT
>NW_018400130.1:0-104 GCF_002168275.2 Theobroma umbraticum | reverse complement strand
AAAAAATTTAATTTAAAATCAATTAATAGATTACAAAACCATTTAAACCAAGTACAAGGCTTTCGAAGGAATGGGTGACTCTAAATGAACTTTTCTTGTCAATG
>NW_018400129.1:960-1094 GCF_002168275.2 Theobroma umbraticum | reverse complement strand
TTTTTACATTTTTGGTTAAAACAGACAATAATTGAATGTTTACCTCAAGAAACAAGAAAAAAAGCCATTCATTGGCAAGGGAAGTCCATTTATAGTCACCCATTCCTTTAAAAGCCTTATTACTCGCTTTAAAT
>NW_018400129.1:783-935 GCF_002168275.2 Theobroma umbraticum | reverse complement strand
TGAGTTGAATTTTTTTACATTTATGGTTAAAACAAACTATAATTGAATGCCTGTCTTTAGAAACATATAAAAAAATTCAATCATTGAGAAAAAAAGTTCATTTATAGTTACCCATTCCTTCAAAGGCCTTATTACTCATTTTAAATTATTTT
>NW_018400129.1:633-773 GCF_002168275.2 Theobroma umbraticum | reverse complement strand
AATTGATTTTAAGTTAAATTTTTGTATATTTTTTATTAAAACAGACTATAATTTAATGCCTACCTTGAGAAATGTGTAAAAAAAGCTACTCAATGAGAAAACAAAAGTCTATTTACAGTCACCCATTTCTTCAAAAGCCT
>NW_018400129.1:508-623 GCF_002168275.2 Theobroma umbraticum | reverse complement strand
TTTAAATTGTTTTATAATCTCATACTTAATTTTAAGTTGATTTTTTTTATGTTTTTAGTTAAAACAGACAATAATTGAATGTCTACCTCAGGAAACAGAAGGAAAAAGGCATTCA
>NW_018400129.1:338-484 GCF_002168275.2 Theobroma umbraticum | reverse complement strand
TCACCCATTCCTTTAAAAGCCTTATTACTCGCTTTAAATAGTATTATAATCTCACAATTGATTTTAAGTTGAATTTTTTTACATTTTTAGTTTAAACAGACAATAATTGAATGTCTACCTCAGGAAACAGAAGGAAAAAGGCATTC
>NW_018400129.1:131-328 GCF_002168275.2 Theobroma umbraticum | reverse complement strand
AAAGTCCATTTATAGTCACCCATTCCTTTAAAAGCCTTATTATTCGCTTTAAATAGTATTATAATCTCAAAATTAATTTTAAGTTAAATTTTTTTGAATTTTTTGTTAAAAGGCACTATAATTGAATTCCTGCTTTAAGAAACATGCAAAAAATGCTATTGATTGAGAAGAAAACTCCATTTATGGTCACCTATTCA
>NW_018400129.1:0-121 GCF_002168275.2 Theobroma umbraticum | reverse complement strand
TTATTACTCACTTTAAATTGTTTATAATTTCATAATTGATTTTTCGTTGAATTTTTTTACATTTTTAGTTAAAACAGACTATAATTGAATTTTTACTTGGAGAAACGTGAAGAAAAATGCA
>NW_018400128.1:1572-1744 GCF_002168275.2 Theobroma umbraticum | reverse complement strand
TACTCGCTTGAAATTATTTTATAATCTCATAATTGATTTTAAGTTGAATTTTTTATGGCTAAAACAAACTATAACTGAATTTTCACTTGGAGAAACGTGAAGAAAAATACATCCGCTTACAAGAAAAGTCTATTTATAGTCACCCATTCCTTTAAAAGCCTTATTACTCGCT
>NW_018400128.1:830-1023 GCF_002168275.2 Theobroma umbraticum | reverse complement strand
CCTTTAAAAGCCTTATTACTCGCTCTAAATTATTTTATAATCCCAAAATTGATTCTAAGTTAAATTTTTTTTATATTTATGGTTAAAACATACTATAATTGAATGCCTGCCTTCAGAAATGTATAAAAAAATCATTCACTAAGAAAAAAAGTCCATTTATAGTCATCTATTCCTTCAAAAGCCTATTACTCAC
>NW_018400128.1:682-820 GCF_002168275.2 Theobroma umbraticum | reverse complement strand
TTTATATCTCATAATTGATTTTAAGTTAATTTTTTTTATATTTGTTCTTAAAACTGACTATAATTGAATACCTACCTTGACAAGCATACAAAAAAATCTATTCATTGAGGAGAAAAGTCTATTTACAGTCATCCATTC
>NW_018400128.1:0-202 GCF_002168275.2 Theobroma umbraticum | reverse complement strand
TATTACTAACTTTAAATTATTTTAAAATCTCATAATTGATTTTAATTTGAATTTATTTTTATTTTTCATTAAAACAGACTATAATTAAATGTCTGCCTTCAGAAATGTGTAAAAAAAATTATTTATTGAGAAAACAAATCCATTTACGGTCACCCATTCCTTCAAAAGCCTTATTACTCATTTTAAATTATTTTATAATCTC
>NW_018400127.1:1566-1704 GCF_002168275.2 Theobroma umbraticum | reverse complement strand
GTGACTATAAATGAACTTTTCTTACCAATGGATATCTTTTTCTTCACGTTTCTTAAGAAAAACATTCAATTATAATTTGTTTTAATAAAAATTTTAAAAAAATTCAAATTCAAATCAATTATGAGGTTATAAAATCAT
>NW_018400127.1:1238-1556 GCF_002168275.2 Theobroma umbraticum | reverse complement strand
TAATAAGGCTTTTGAAGGAGTGGATGACTATAAATGGACTATTCTTCCCAATGAATATCTTTTTCTTCATGTTTGCTTAGGTAGACATCCAACTGTAATTTGTGTTAATAAAAATGTGAAAAAATTAAATTTTAAATCAATTATGAGATTATAAAACCATTTAAAGCGAGTAATCAGGCTTTCGATGGCATGGATGACTATAAATGGACTTTTCTTGCCAATGAATATCTTTTTCTTTGTGTTTCTTGAGGTAGACATTCAATTATAATCTATTTTTATAAAAATAAAAAAGGTTCAAATTAAAATCAATTATGAGGT
>NW_018400127.1:1097-1228 GCF_002168275.2 Theobroma umbraticum | reverse complement strand
TTTAAAGCGAGTAATAAGGCTTTTGAAAGTATCCGTGACTATAAATAGACTTTTCTTACTAGTGGATATTTTTTTGTTCACGTTTCTCGAGGCAAACATTCAATTATAATTTGTTTTAATAAAAAATATAA
>NW_018400127.1:728-1087 GCF_002168275.2 Theobroma umbraticum | reverse complement strand
CTTAAAACTAATTATGAGATTACAAAACTATTTAAAGCGAGTAATAAGGATTTCGAAGGCATGGGTGACAATAAATGGACTTCTCTTGTCAATGGATATCATTTTGTTTACGTTTTTTAAGGCAGACATTCAATTATAATCTGTATTAATAAAAAAATAAAAAAATTCAAATTAAAATCAATTATGAGCTTATAAAATTATTTAAACTGAGTAATAAGGCTTTCTAAGGCATAGGTGACTATAAATGGACTTTTCTTGCCAATCGATATCATTTTCTTCATGTTTCTCAAGGCAAACATTCAATTATAATCTGTTTTAATAAAAATTATAAAAGATTCAAATTAAAATCAATTATGAGG
>NW_018400127.1:575-718 GCF_002168275.2 Theobroma umbraticum | reverse complement strand
ATTTAAACCGAGTAATAAGACTTTTAAAGGCATTCGTGATTATAAATGGACTTCTCTTACCAATGGATATCATTTTCTTTACGTCTTTAGAGGTAGACATTCAATTATAATCTATTTTAATAAAAATATAAAAAAGTTCAACT
>NW_018400127.1:0-308 GCF_002168275.2 Theobroma umbraticum | reverse complement strand
ATAAATGGACTTCTCTTGCCAATGGATATCATTTTCTTTATGTTTTTTAAGGCAAACATTCAATTATAATCTGTTTTAATAAAAATATAAAAAAGTTCAACGTAAAACTAATCATGAAATTAAAAAAGCATTTAAGGCTAGTAATAAGGCTTTCGAAGGCATGGGTGACTATATATAGACTTTTCTTGCCAATGGAAATCTTTTTCTTCACATTTCTCGAGGTAAACATACAGTTATAATCTGTTTTACTAATTAATATAAAAAAGTTCAGCTTAAAACTAATTATGAGATTAAAAAATTATTTAAAG
>NW_018400126.1:6010-6142 GCF_002168275.2 Theobroma umbraticum | reverse complement strand
TATAATCTCATAATTGATTTGAAGTTGAATTTTCTTACATTTTTAGTTAAAACAAGCTATAATTGAATGTCTACCTTGAGAAATATGGAAAAAAAGCATTCAATGACCAAAAAAGTCTATTTATAGTCTCCC
>NW_018400126.1:5780-6000 GCF_002168275.2 Theobroma umbraticum | reverse complement strand
AAGTCTTATTACTCACTTTAAATTTTTTTATAATCTCAAAATTGATTTTAAGTTCAATTTTTTTTCTTTTTGATTAAAACAGATTATACATGAATGTCTACGTCAAGAAACATGAAAAAAAAAAGAAATTCACTGGCAAAAAAAAGTCTATTTATTGTCATTTATTCCTTCAAAAGCTTTATTACTTGCTTTAAATTATTTTATAATCTCATAATCGATT
>NW_018400126.1:5553-5770 GCF_002168275.2 Theobroma umbraticum | reverse complement strand
TTCTTTTACATTTTTTGTTAAAACAGACCATAATTGAATGTCTACCTCAAGAAATGTGAAGAAAAAGGGATTCACTAGCAAGAAATGTCCATTTATAGTCACCTATTCCTTCAAAAATCTTATTATTCGCTTTAAATGGTTTGACAATCTCAAAATTATTTTCAAGTTGAATTTTTTTATATTTTTCATTAAAATAGACTATAATTGAATGCTTGTC
>NW_018400126.1:5165-5281 GCF_002168275.2 Theobroma umbraticum | reverse complement strand
TTAAATGGTTTTATAATCGCATAATTGATTTTAAGTTGAATTTTTTTACATTTTGGATTAACACAGACAATAATTGAATGTCTACCTCGAGAAACATGAAGAAAAAGGCATTCATT
>NW_018400126.1:4946-5138 GCF_002168275.2 Theobroma umbraticum | reverse complement strand
CATTCCTTCAAAAGTCTTATTACTCACTTTAAAAGGTTTTATAATCTCATAATTAATTTTTAGTTGAATTTTTTCACATTTTTGGTTAAAACAGGCTATAATTGAATGTGTACCTTGAGAAACGTGAAGAAAAAAACATTGATTGGCAAGAAAAGTCCATTTATATTCTCTCATTCCTTCAAAAGCCTTATT
>NW_018400126.1:4765-4936 GCF_002168275.2 Theobroma umbraticum | reverse complement strand
AATGGTTTTATAATCTCAAAATTGATTTTAAGTTCAATTTTTTTTACTTTATTGATTAAACCAGATTATAATTGAATATTTGTGTCAAGAAACATGAAGGAAAAGGGATTCATTGGTAAGAAAAGTCTATTTATTATCACCCATTCCTTCAAAAGCCTTATTACTAGCTTT
>NW_018400126.1:4490-4617 GCF_002168275.2 Theobroma umbraticum | reverse complement strand
TTTTTACAATTTTTATTAAAACAGACTATAATTGAATGCCTACCTTGAGAAACATATTGAAAAAACCATTCATTAAAAAAAAAAGTCCATTTATAGTCACTCATTCCTTCAAAAGCCTTATTACTCG
>NW_018400126.1:4307-4479 GCF_002168275.2 Theobroma umbraticum | reverse complement strand
TTTATAACCTCATAATTGATTTTAAGTTGAATTTTTTTACATTTTTCATTAAAAAAACTATAATTGATTGCCTACCTTGAGAAAGGTGTAGAAAAGGCTATTCATTCAGAGAAAAAGACTATTTATAGTCACTCATTCCTTCAAAAGCCTTATTACTCGCTTTAAATAGTTT
>NW_018400126.1:3932-4296 GCF_002168275.2 Theobroma umbraticum | reverse complement strand
AATTGATTTTAAGTTGAATTTTTTTACATTTTTCATTAAAATAGACTATAATTGCATGTCTATCTCTAGAAACATGCAGGAAAAACCATTTATCAAGAAGAAAAGTACATTTATAGTCACCTATTCCTTCAAAAGCCTTATAACTCGCTCTAAATGTTTTTATAATCTCAAAATTGATTTTAAGTTCAATTTTTTTTTTACATTTTTTGTCAAAACAGATTATAATTGAATGTCTACCTCAAGAAATATGAAGAAAAAAGTATTCTCTTGCAAGAAAAGTGTATTTATAGTCACCCTTTCCTTCAAAAGCCATATTACTCTCTTTAAAAGGTTTTATAATCTCATAATTGATTTTAAGTTGAAT
>NW_018400126.1:3547-3785 GCF_002168275.2 Theobroma umbraticum | reverse complement strand
TTCAAAAGCCTTATTACTCACTTTAAATGGTTTTATAATCTCACAATTGATTTTGAGTTGAATTTTTTTATATTTTTAGTTAAAATAGAATATAATTGAATACCTACCTCAAGAAACATGTAGAAGAAGCCATTCATTTGTAAGAAAAGTCTGTTTATAGTTCCCCATTCCTTAAAAAGCCTTACCACTCACTTTAAATGGTTTTATAATCTCAAAATTGATTTTAAGTTGAATTTTT
>NW_018400126.1:3426-3537 GCF_002168275.2 Theobroma umbraticum | reverse complement strand
ATTAAAACAGACTATAATTGAATGCTTACCTCTAGAAATGGGTAGAAAAAGCCATTCATTAAGAAGAAAAGTCTATTTCTAGTCACTCATTCCTTCAAAATCCTTATTACT
>NW_018400126.1:3290-3416 GCF_002168275.2 Theobroma umbraticum | reverse complement strand
GGTTTTATAATCTCATAATTGATTTTAAGTTAAATTTTTTTTAACATTTTTAGTTAAAATAGACTATAATTGAATGCCTACCTCACGAAACATGAAGAAAAAAGCATTCATTGGCAAGAAAAGTCC
>NW_018400126.1:3092-3280 GCF_002168275.2 Theobroma umbraticum | reverse complement strand
TCTTATTCCTTCAAAAGCCTTATTACTCACTTTAAATGGTTTTATAATTTCAGAATGATTTTTAATTTCAGAATGATTTTAAGTTCAATTTTTTTATTTTATTGATTAAAAGAGATTATAATTGAATATTTATGTCAAGAAACGTGAAGAAAAAGGGATTCATTGGCAAGAAAAGTCTATTTATTATC
>NW_018400126.1:2987-3078 GCF_002168275.2 Theobroma umbraticum | reverse complement strand
AAGCCTTATTACTAGCTTTAAATAGTTTTATAATCTCATAATTGATTTTAAGTAGAATTTTTTTACAGTTTTCATTAAAACAGACTATAAT
>NW_018400126.1:2719-2977 GCF_002168275.2 Theobroma umbraticum | reverse complement strand
CCTCGAGAAACATGTAGAAAAAGCCATTTATTGAGAAAAAAATCTATTTATAGTCACCCATTTCTTCCAAAGCCTTATTACTCCCTTTAAAACGTTTTATAACCTTATAATTGATTTTAAATTGATTTTTTTTACATTTTTCATTAAAGAAAACTATAATTGATTGCCTGCCCTGAGAAAGGTGTAGAAAAAGCCATTCATTCAGAAGAAAAGTCTATTTCTAGTCACTCATTCCTTCAAAATCCTTATTACTCACTT
>NW_018400126.1:2566-2709 GCF_002168275.2 Theobroma umbraticum | reverse complement strand
TATAATCTCATAATTGATTTTACGTTAAATTTTTTTTACATTTTTAGTTAAAACAGACTATAATTGAATGCCTACCACACGAAACGCGAAGCAAAAAGCATTCATTGGCAAGAAAAGTCCATTATAGTCTCTCATTCTTTCAA
>NW_018400126.1:2407-2556 GCF_002168275.2 Theobroma umbraticum | reverse complement strand
ACTCACTTTAAATGGTTTTATAATCTCAAAATTAATTTTAAGTTCAATTTTGTTTTACTTTTTTGGTTAAAACAGATTATAATTGAATGTCTATGTTGAGAAACGTAAAGAAAAAGGTATTCATTGGCAAGAAAAGTCCATTTATAGTC
>NW_018400126.1:1908-2138 GCF_002168275.2 Theobroma umbraticum | reverse complement strand
ATAGTCACCTATTCCTTCAAAAGCCTTATTACTCGCTTTAAATAGTTTTATAACCTCATAATTTTTTTAAGTTAATTTTTTTTATTTTTCATTAAAACAGATAATAATTGAATGCCTGCCTTTAGAAACATGAAGAAACAAGCATTCATTGGCAAGAGAATACTATTTATAGTCTTCTATTCTTTTAAAAGCCTTATTACTCTCTTGAAATAGTTTTATAATCTCATAAC
>NW_018400126.1:1727-1898 GCF_002168275.2 Theobroma umbraticum | reverse complement strand
TTGAATTTTTTTATATTTTTCATTAAATTAGGCTATCATTGAATGCTTGCCCTGGGAAATGTGTAAAAAAACCATTCATCAAGAAGAAAAGTCCATTTATAGCCACTTATTCCTTCGAAATCCTTATTACTCGCTGTAAAAGTTTTATAATCTTATAATTGATTTTAAGTT
>NW_018400126.1:1519-1627 GCF_002168275.2 Theobroma umbraticum | reverse complement strand
ATTGAATGTCTACCTTAAGAAACATGAAGAAAAAGGGATTCATTGACAAAAAAAAGTCTATTTATAGTCTCCCATTCGTTCAAAAGCCTTATTACTCACTTTAAATAG
>NW_018400126.1:1326-1509 GCF_002168275.2 Theobroma umbraticum | reverse complement strand
TCACAATTGATTTTAAGTTGAATTTTTTTATTTTTTTAGTTAAAATAGAATGTAATTGAATACCTACCTCAAGAAACGTGTAGCAAAAGCCATTCATTTGTAAGAAAAGTCCATTTATAGTTCCTCATTCCTTAAAAAGCTTTACTACTCATTTTAAATGGTTTTATAATCTCAAAATTGATT
>NW_018400126.1:1183-1316 GCF_002168275.2 Theobroma umbraticum | reverse complement strand
TTTTTTATATTTTTTATTAAAATAGACTATAATTGAATGCTTACCTCGGGAAATGGGTAGAAAAAGCCATTCATTAAGAAGAAAGTCTATTTCTAGTCACTCATTCCTTCAAAATCCTTATTACTCGCTTTAA
>NW_018400126.1:1022-1173 GCF_002168275.2 Theobroma umbraticum | reverse complement strand
AATCTCATAATTGATTTTAAGTTAAATTTTTTTTTACATTTTTAGTTAAAATAGACTATAATTGAATGCCTACCTCACGAAACATGAAGCAAAAAGCATTCATTGGCAAGAAAAGTCCATTTATAGTCTCCTATTCCTTCAGAAGCCTTAT
>NW_018400126.1:874-1012 GCF_002168275.2 Theobroma umbraticum | reverse complement strand
AAATGGTTTTATAATTTCAAAATGATTTTAAGTTCAATTTTGTTTACTTTATTGATTAAAATAGATTATAATTGAATATTTATCTCAAGAAACGTGAAGAAAAAGGGATTCATTGGCAAGAAAAGTCTATTTATTATC
>NW_018400126.1:634-847 GCF_002168275.2 Theobroma umbraticum | reverse complement strand
AGCTTTAAATGGTTTTATAATCTCATAATTGATTTTAAGTGGAATTTTTTTACAGTTTTCATTAAAACAGACTATAATTGAATGCCTACCCTGAGAAACATGTAGAAAAAGCCATTTATTGAGAAAAAAAATCCTTTTATAGTCACCCATTTCTTCCCAAGCCTTATTACTCCCTTTAAAAGGTTTTATAACCTCATAATTGATTTTAAATTA
>NW_018400126.1:370-553 GCF_002168275.2 Theobroma umbraticum | reverse complement strand
CTATTTATAGTTACTCATTCCTTCAAAAGCCTTATTACTCGCTTTAAATGGTTTCACAATCTCGTAATTGATTTTAAGTTAAATTTGTTTATGTTTTTGGTTAAAACAGACAATAATTGAATGTCTACCTCTAGAAATGTGAAGAAAAAGGTATTCATTGGCAAGAAAAGTCCATTTATAGTC
>NW_018400126.1:0-110 GCF_002168275.2 Theobroma umbraticum | reverse complement strand
TAATTTTAAGTTCAATTTTTTTTACTTTTTTGGTTAAAACAAATTATAATTAAAACTCCATGTTAAGAAACGTAAAGAAAAAGGTATTCATTGGCAGGAAAAGTTCATTT
>NW_018400125.1:891-1008 GCF_002168275.2 Theobroma umbraticum | reverse complement strand
TAAGAGACAAAGCTACAACTTTCATAGAAGCCACTTTCCTAGTTCTGTGTTGAACGTAGAGAGAATTACATTGGAAGATGATGAGGTGTACTATTATGGGAATAGAAATTTTGAAAG
>NW_018400125.1:627-751 GCF_002168275.2 Theobroma umbraticum | reverse complement strand
CCTAAGAGATTTAACAAGCTAGAAGTTAAGGATGAAACTTGGAAAGCAAGACTGTAAATACTTGTTTTGTTTTTTTTTCTTAGTTTTTATTTTTCTTGTTACTCTTAATGGTTAAACTTTTCAT
>NW_018400125.1:372-486 GCF_002168275.2 Theobroma umbraticum | reverse complement strand
TAGAATTACAATTGAACTCACAAGTAATCGAAGTTTTTAATCTCTTTCTTACTTTTCTTTAATGGGATTTCAATTGTTTATTCCAACTTGTTCTTAATGCTTTTAATCGCTTGG
>NW_018400125.1:0-235 GCF_002168275.2 Theobroma umbraticum | reverse complement strand
GCCTAAACTTAATGATTCTATTTTAATTTCAATTCACATAAAGGTATAGTGTTTCAGTTAAAATAGATATTTTTATAACATGAGTTGGGAGATCTTTATAAGTAATTAAGGACTCTAGGTTAGCAATTCAATCCAATTATCATATTTTGAACTGAAAATGAAAATGATTTTGATTTAAAAAAATTTTTAAGATTATAAAACCATTTAATGCTAGTAACAAGGTTTTTGATGGCTT
>NW_018400124.1:1290-2225 GCF_002168275.2 Theobroma umbraticum | reverse complement strand
GAAACATGCAGAAAAAACCATTCATTGAGAAAAAAAGTCCTTTTATAGTCACTCATTCCTTCAAAAGTCCTGTTACCCACTTTTAATGGTTTTATAATTTCATAATTGATTTTAAGTTAAATTTTTTAGATTTTTTGTTAAAAGAGACTATAATTGAAAACAATTATGAGAACAATTATGAAAATGTATCTTGGGAAACGTGTAGAAAAAGCTTATCGATTGAGAACAAAAGTCCATTTACAGCCACCCATTCTTTCAAAAGCCTTATTACTCGATTAAAATAATTTTATAATCTCATAATTGAAATTAGGTTGAATTTTTTTACATTTTTCTTGAAAATAGAGAAAAATTGAATGTCTAACTTGAGAAACGTGCAGTAAAAGCCATTGATTGAGAAGAAAAGTTTATTTATAGCCACCTATTCCTTCAAAAGGCTTATTACTCATTTTAAATAACTTTATAATCTCATACTTGATTTTAAGTTGAATTTTTTTATATTTTTTATTAAAACATACTATAGTTGAATATCTACCTTGAGAAACGTAAAGAAACAAGCATTCATTGACAAGAGAAGTCCATTTAGAATCACTCATTTCTTCAAAAAGCTTTTTACTCACATTAAATGTTTTTATAATCTCATCATTGATTTTAAGTTGAATTTTTTTACATTGGTGATTAAAAAATACTATAATTGAATGTCTACCTCATGAAACGTGAAGAAACAAGAATTCATTGACAAGAAAAGTCCACTTAGAGCCATCCATTCCTTTAAAAGGCTTATTACTCGCTTTAAATAGTTTTATAATCTCATAATTGATTTTAAGTTGAATTTGTTTACATTTTTTATTAAAACATACTATAATTGAATGTCTATCCTAAGCAACGTGCAAAAAAAGCCATTCATTAAGAAGAAAAGTCTATTTATAGTCACTCAT
>NW_018400124.1:542-644 GCF_002168275.2 Theobroma umbraticum | reverse complement strand
ACCCGCTTTTAATGATTTTATAATCTCATAATTGATTTTAAGTTGTATTTTTTTGTATTTTTTGTTAAAATAGACTATAATTGTATACCTGCCTTGGGAAAC
>NW_018400124.1:432-532 GCF_002168275.2 Theobroma umbraticum | reverse complement strand
AGCTTATTCATTGAGAACAAAAGTCCATTTATAATCACCTATTCCTTTCAAAAGCCTTATTACTCGGTTTAAATGGTTTTATAATCTCACAATTAATTTT
>NW_018400124.1:0-110 GCF_002168275.2 Theobroma umbraticum | reverse complement strand
TCAAAAGCCTTATTACTCGCTTTAAATGGTTTTATAGTCTCAAAATTGATTTTAGGTTGAATTGTTTTACATTTTTGAATTAAAAATACTATAATTGAATGTTTACATCG
>NW_018400123.1:2906-3017 GCF_002168275.2 Theobroma umbraticum | reverse complement strand
GTAGACGATTAATTATAATCTATCTCAACTAAAATAAAAAAAGAAATCAACTTAGAATCAATTATGAAATTATAAAACCATTTAAAGCGAGTAATAAAGATTTTGGAGGTA
>NW_018400123.1:2775-2885 GCF_002168275.2 Theobroma umbraticum | reverse complement strand
GTCTTGCAAATGATGGCTTTTTCTTCATGTTTCTCGAGGTACACATTTAATTATAATTATTTTAACCAAAAATGAAAAAAAATTCAACTTAAAATCAATTATGAGATTAT
>NW_018400123.1:2459-2650 GCF_002168275.2 Theobroma umbraticum | reverse complement strand
AATTATAAAACCATTTAAAGCGAGTAATAAAGCTTTTGAAGGCATGGGTGACTACAAATGGACTTGTCTTGCAAATGAATGGCTTTTTCTTCATGTTTCTAGGGGTAGAGATTTAATTATAATCTATTTAAACCAACATTGCAAACAAATTCAACTTAAAATTAATTATGAGATTATAAAACCATTTAAAG
>NW_018400123.1:1979-2128 GCF_002168275.2 Theobroma umbraticum | reverse complement strand
AATCATTTAAAGCGGGTAATAAGGCTTTTGAAGGTGTGGGTGACTATAAATGGGATTTTTCTGCTAATGAATTTCTTTTTCTTCAAGTTTGTCAAGGTAGACAAATAATCATAATTTTTTTTAACCAAAAATGTAAAAAAATTCAACTT
>NW_018400123.1:1620-1770 GCF_002168275.2 Theobroma umbraticum | reverse complement strand
AAGGCATGGGTGACTATAAATGGACTTGTCTTGCAAATGTATGGCTTTTTCTTCTAGTTTCTCGATGTAGACATTTAATTATAATCTATTTTAACTAAAAATGAAAAAAAATTCAACTTAAAATTAATTATGAGATTATAAAACCATTTA
>NW_018400123.1:1315-1454 GCF_002168275.2 Theobroma umbraticum | reverse complement strand
AGCGGGTAATAAGGCTTTTGAAGGTGTGGGTGACTATAAATGGGCTTTTTCTGCTAATGAATTGCTTTTTCTTCAAGTTTGTCAGGGTAGACAAATAATCATAATTTTTTTTAACCAAAAATGTAAAAAAATTCAACTT
>NW_018400123.1:698-813 GCF_002168275.2 Theobroma umbraticum | reverse complement strand
TTCTTCATGTTTCTCAAGGTAAACATTCAATTATTACCACCTTAACAAAAAATGAAAAAACATTCAACTTAAAATCAATTATGAGGTTATGAAATCATTTAAAGCGGGTAATAAG
>NW_018400123.1:379-575 GCF_002168275.2 Theobroma umbraticum | reverse complement strand
AAATCTAGTAATAAGCTTTTGAAGGAATGAGTGACTATAAATAAGGCTTTTCTTTCCAATAAATGGTTTTTTCTTCAAATTTCTCGAGGTAGGCATTCAATTGTTATCTATTTCAACGAAAAATGTAAAACAATTCAACTTTAAATCAATTATGATGTTATAAAACCATTTAAAGCGAGTAATAAGGCTTTTAAAG
>NW_018400123.1:0-159 GCF_002168275.2 Theobroma umbraticum | reverse complement strand
AGATTACAAAACCATCTCAAGCGAGTAATAAGGTTGTTGAAGGCATGGGTGACTGTAAATGGACTTTCTTGCTAATGAATGGCTTTGTCTTCACATTTCTGGAGAATGACATTTAATTATAATCTGTTTTAGTAAAAAATGTAAAACAATTCAAGTTAA
>NW_018400122.1:2773-2877 GCF_002168275.2 Theobroma umbraticum | reverse complement strand
TCTTAAGGCATACATTCAATTATAGTCTGTTTTAATGAAAAATATAAAAAAATTGCTCTTAAAATTAATTATAAGATTATGAAACCATTTAGAACGAGTAAAAA
>NW_018400122.1:2655-2763 GCF_002168275.2 Theobroma umbraticum | reverse complement strand
GGAATGGGAGGCTATAAATGGACTTTTCTTATCAATGAATTCTTTTTTCTTCATGATTGTCAAGGCAGACATTCAATTATAGTTTGTTTTAACAAAAAATGTAAAAAA
>NW_018400122.1:2352-2477 GCF_002168275.2 Theobroma umbraticum | reverse complement strand
TGTAAAAAAATTCAACTTAAAATCAATTATGAGATTAGAAAATAATTTAAAGTGTGTAATAAGGCTTTTGGAAGAATGGGAGGCTGTAAATAGACTTTTCTTCATGCTTCTTAGGGAAAACATTC
>NW_018400122.1:1767-1885 GCF_002168275.2 Theobroma umbraticum | reverse complement strand
GAGAGGCTATAAATAGACTTTTGTTATCAATGAATGCTTTTTCCTTCACGATTCAAAAGGCAGGCATTTAATTATAGCCTGTTTTAACAAAAAATATAAAAAAATTCAACTTAAAATC
>NW_018400122.1:1418-1669 GCF_002168275.2 Theobroma umbraticum | reverse complement strand
GCCAATGAATGCTTTTTTCTTCATGTTTCTCAAGATAGACATTCAATTATTGTCAATTTTAATCAAAAATGTAAAAAACTTGAACGTATAATCAATTCTTAGATTATAAAACCACTTAAAGTAAGTAATAAGAGTTTTTGAAGGAATGAGAGGCTGTAAATACACTTTTCTTGCCAATGAATGCCTTTTTGTTTACGTTTTTGAAGGTAGACATTCAATTATACTCTGTTTTAATGAAAAATGTAAAAAAA
>NW_018400122.1:672-812 GCF_002168275.2 Theobroma umbraticum | reverse complement strand
GTTGAAGGAATGAGAGGCTATAAATGGACTTTTCATATCAATAAATGCTTTTTTCTTCATGTTTCTTGAGGCAGACATTCAATAATAGTCTGTTTTAATGAAAAATATAAAAAAATTTAACTTAAAATCAATTATGGGAT
>NW_018400122.1:438-593 GCF_002168275.2 Theobroma umbraticum | reverse complement strand
GTGACTATAAATGGACTTTTCTTGCCAATGAATGCTCTTTTCTTCATGTTTCTTTCGATAGACATTCAATTATTGTCTATTTTAATCAAGAATGTAAAAACCTTCATCGTAAAATCAATTATTAGATTATCAAACCACTTAAAGTAAGTAAATAA
>NW_018400122.1:125-428 GCF_002168275.2 Theobroma umbraticum | reverse complement strand
GGAATGAGAGGTTGTAAATAGACTTTTTTTCCCAATGAATGCCTTTTTCTTTATGTTTTTCAAGCCAGATATTCAATTATACTCTGTTTTAATGAAAAATGTAATAAAATTGAACTTAAAATCAATTATGAGATTTAAAACCATTTAGACTGAGTAAAATGGCTGTTGAAGGACTGGGAGGCTATCAATAGACTTTTTTTATCATTGAATATTTTTTTCTTCATGATTCATAAGGCAGGCATTCAATTATAGCTTGTTTTAACAAAAATGTAAAAAAATTCAACTTAAAATCAATTATGAGAC
>NW_018400122.1:0-115 GCF_002168275.2 Theobroma umbraticum | reverse complement strand
TTTAAAGCGAGTAATAAGGCTTTTGAAGGAATGGGTGACTATAAATTGACTATTCTTGCCGATGAATACTTTCGTCTGCACGTTTCTCAAGATAGACAGTCAATTATTGTTTGTT
>NW_018400121.1:1504-1634 GCF_002168275.2 Theobroma umbraticum | reverse complement strand
CTTTAAATAGTTTTATAATCTCATAATTTGTTTTAAGTTGAATATTTTTAGATTGTTAATTAAAACAGAATATAATTGAATCTTTACCTCGAGAAACATAAAAAAAAACATTCATTGGCAAGAAAAGTGC
>NW_018400121.1:1377-1494 GCF_002168275.2 Theobroma umbraticum | reverse complement strand
ACCCGTTCCTTCAAAAGCCTTATCACTCGTTTCAAATGGTTTTGTAATCTAATAATTGATTTTAAATTGAATTGTTTTATATTTTTGATTAAAACAGACAATAATTTAATATTTACC
>NW_018400121.1:693-1215 GCF_002168275.2 Theobroma umbraticum | reverse complement strand
TACTCGCTTTAAATCGTTTTATAATCTCATAATTGATTTTGAGTTGAATTTTTTCACTTTTTTTGTTCAAATAGACTATAAATGAATGTTTACCTAAAAAAAAAGCATTCATTGGTAAGAAAAGTCCATTTATAGTCCCATATTCCTTCAAAGGCCTTATTAGTCGCTTTAAATTGTTTTATAATCTCATAGTTGATTTTAAGTTGAATTTTTTCACTTTTTTAGTTAAAATAGACTATAAATGAATGTTTAGCTCAAGAAATATGAATAAACAAGCATTCATTGGCAAGAAAAGTCCATTTATAGTCTCTTATTCCTTCAAGAGCCTTATTACTCGCTTTAAATTATTTTATAATCTCATTATAAATTTTAAGTTGAATTTTTTCACATTTTTTGTTTCAATTGACTATAATTGAACATCTGCTTTAAGAAAAGTGAAGAAAAAGGCATTCATTTGCGAGAAAAGTTAATTTATAGTCTCTTATTCCTTCAAAAGCTTTATTACTTGCTTTAAATTGTTTT
>NW_018400121.1:0-448 GCF_002168275.2 Theobroma umbraticum | reverse complement strand
TCTATAATCTCATAATTGATTTTAGGTTGAATTTTTCTATATTTTTCATTAAAACAAACTATAATTGAATGTCTGCCATAAGAAACATGCAGAAAAAGGCATTCATTGGGAAGAAAAGTCTATTTATAATCACCCATTCGGTCAAAAGCCCTACTACTCTTTTTAAATTACTTTATAATCTCATAATTAATTTTAAATTGATTTTTTTACATTTTTCATTAAAATACACTATAATTCAATATTTATCTCAAGAAACATGAAGAAAAAGGCGTTCATTGACAAAAAAAAGTCCATTCATAGTCACTCATTCCTTCAAAAGCCTTAGTACTGGCTTTAAATAGTTTTATAATCTTATAATTTGTTTTAAGTTGAATATTTTAAGATTTTTAATTAAAACAGAATATAATTGAATCTTTACCTCGAGAAACATAAAGAAAAAAGCATTCAT
>NW_018400120.1:2421-2555 GCF_002168275.2 Theobroma umbraticum | reverse complement strand
AGAGATGGCCTCCAATAATTATCAATGGCCTTCAGAAAGGTCAGGTTCGAGAAATGCTGTTGGAGCTTATGAAGTTGATGCACTTAGCACCTTAATTGCTCAAGTAACTGCGTTGTCCAAGAAGCTTGACACAC
>NW_018400120.1:2257-2402 GCF_002168275.2 Theobroma umbraticum | reverse complement strand
AAATTCATTAGTTGTTTGTGAGATGTGTGGGGATGGCCATTCATAAGATCAATGTCCATACTATTCTGAATCAATCCAATTTGTGGGGAATTTCAATAAATAGCAGAATAACCCATATTCCAATACTTATAATCCTGGTTGGAGA
>NW_018400120.1:1911-2156 GCF_002168275.2 Theobroma umbraticum | reverse complement strand
AATTCTTGAAAAGAAGTCCCAATTGGAAGAACTTCTCTTACAAGATATGTCCAAGACCGATGCTTTAATTGAAAGTCAATGTGCCTCCTTGAGAAAATTTTGAGACCCAAGTGGGACAGCTTGCAAATTCCCTCAACAATAGACCTCAAGGTTCCTTACCCAGTTACACACAAATCAATCCTAAAGGTAAGGAACAATGCCACGCAATCACTTTAAGGAGTGGAAAAGAGATTGAAGGGGTGAAT
>NW_018400120.1:1782-1901 GCF_002168275.2 Theobroma umbraticum | reverse complement strand
TTGAATCTGAGATTGAACATGTTCATAAGGAAGGAATGTGTGAAAATGAAATTGAAATTGAAAAAAAAAAGATGATGACAAGGTTGAAAATCAAGGAACCTCTCAAGTCATCCATCCTC
>NW_018400120.1:1477-1692 GCF_002168275.2 Theobroma umbraticum | reverse complement strand
TTCCTTTTGTTGAAGCTTTGGAACAAATGCCCAATTATGTCAAGTTCTTGAAGGTCATCCTCTCCGAAAGGAGAAAGCTAGGTGAGTTTGAAACTGTCTTCCTTACTGAATAGTGTAGTGCAATTCTCCAAAGAAACTACCACCCAAACTCAAAGATCCAAGTAGTTTCACAATTCCTGGCACAATTCGTAATTTATTTTTTGCAAAAGCTTTGA
>NW_018400120.1:1352-1446 GCF_002168275.2 Theobroma umbraticum | reverse complement strand
TTGGTCAATTTTTGAGAAACTTGGTTAGGGAGAATGCAAACCCACTTCTATTACGTTGCAATTGGCTGATCGTTCTTATGTGTACCCAAGGGGA
>NW_018400120.1:1047-1342 GCF_002168275.2 Theobroma umbraticum | reverse complement strand
ATGTTCTTGTCAAGGTACATAAATTTATTTTTCAGTTGATTTTATAATTCTTGACATGGAAGAAGATAGGCAATTCCAATCACTCTTGGGAGGCCATTCTTAGCAATTTCTAAAGCATTGATTGATGTTGAAAAAGGTGAGCTCACTTTGAAAGCTAAAGACCAATAGCTAACATTTAATATTTTCAAAGGTTTAAAATTACCTGTGACATTTGAAGACTGCTTTTTTGTGAGCATGGTAAATAACTTTACACAAGAGGTTAACTTAGAAGAAAATCCCAATGATCCTCTTGAAG
>NW_018400120.1:630-776 GCF_002168275.2 Theobroma umbraticum | reverse complement strand
CCTCTGCCTGATCACTTGAGGTATGCTTTTCTTGGAAAAACTTCTACTCTTCCAGTTATTATTTCTGCTGCTTCTACTAACATGCAAGAGGAGAAGTTATTGAGGACACTTAGAGAATTCAGAAAAGCAATAAGGTGGACCATAGC
>NW_018400120.1:0-142 GCF_002168275.2 Theobroma umbraticum | reverse complement strand
AATATTATTGCTTTCTAGATGGTTATTCTAGTTATAATAAAATTGATATTGCTCCTGAAGATCAAGAAAAGACTACGTTTACATGTCTTTACGGCACCATTGCTTTTAGAAGAATGCCATTTAGATTATGTAATGCACCTGC
>NW_018400119.1:1114-1202 GCF_002168275.2 Theobroma umbraticum | reverse complement strand
GTTAATTTGCAATTGGCTGATGGTTCTTATGTGTACCCAAGGAGAATTATTGAAGATGTTCTTGTCAAGGTAGATGAATTTATTTTTC
>NW_018400119.1:984-1104 GCF_002168275.2 Theobroma umbraticum | reverse complement strand
TATAATTCTTGACATGGAAGAAAATAGGCAAATTCCAATCATCCTTGGAAGGCCATTCTTAGCAATTGCTAGAGCATTGCTTGATGTTGAAAAAGGTAAGCTCACTTTGAGAGTTCAAGA
>NW_018400119.1:486-623 GCF_002168275.2 Theobroma umbraticum | reverse complement strand
TCTTTAGATATTTCAGCTTCTTTGATGCCAATTTCTAAGCCCTCCATTGAGGAACCACCTACTTTGGAACTTAAACCTCTACTTGATCACTTGAGGTATGCTTTTCTTGGAAAATCTTCTACTCTTCTAGTTATTAT
>NW_018400119.1:360-470 GCF_002168275.2 Theobroma umbraticum | reverse complement strand
AACATGCAAGAGGAGAAGTTATTGAGGACACTTAAAGAATTCAAAAAAGCAATAAAATGGACCATAGCTGATATTAAGGGAATTAGCCCTTCTGTTTGCATGCATAAAAT
>NW_018400119.1:0-125 GCF_002168275.2 Theobroma umbraticum | reverse complement strand
AGTGGTTGGATGTTGGAATAATCTATCCTATCTCTGATAGCTCATGGGTAAGTCCGGTTCAATGTGTTCCCAAGAAAGGAGGAATGACTGTGGTTGCCAATGACAATAATGAGCTCATCCCAACA
>NW_018400118.1:1807-1914 GCF_002168275.2 Theobroma umbraticum | reverse complement strand
GATATCCATTGGTAAGAAAAGTCCATTTGTAGTCACCCATGCCTTCGAAAGCCTTATTACTCCCTTTAAATAATTTTTTAATCTCATAATTAGTTTTAAGTTAAACT
>NW_018400118.1:1478-1797 GCF_002168275.2 Theobroma umbraticum | reverse complement strand
TTTTATTAAAACAGATTATAGTTGAATGTCTACCTTAAGAAACATTAAAAAAAAAGATATCCATTGGCGAGAAAAGTCTATTTATAGTCACCCATGACTTTAAAAGCTTTATTACTCGCTTTCAATAATTTTATAAACTCATAATTGATTTTAATTTATATTTTTTTATTAAAACAAATTACAATTCAAAGTCTGCCTCTAGAAACATAAGTAAAAAGATATTTATTGGCAAGAAAAGTCCATTTATAGTAACCCAAGCCTTTGAAAGCCTTATTTCTCACTTTAAATAGTTTTTTAATCTCATAATTAGTTTTAAGTT
>NW_018400118.1:1003-1159 GCF_002168275.2 Theobroma umbraticum | reverse complement strand
TTTTTATATTTATTATTAAAATAGATTATAATTGTATGTTTACCTCAAGAAACAAGAAGAAAAAGATATCCATTAGCAAAAAAAAGCCTATTTATAGACACCGATGCCTTCAAAGGCCTTATTACTCGCTTTAAATGATTTTATAACCTCATAATT
>NW_018400118.1:790-976 GCF_002168275.2 Theobroma umbraticum | reverse complement strand
TTTATTAAAATAGATTATAATTGAATGTTTACCTCAGGAAACGTGAAGAAAAAGTATCCATTGGCAAGAAAAGTCCATTTTTTGTCACCTATGCCTTCGAAAGCCTTATTACTCGTTGTAATTGAAAGCCTTATTACTCGCTGCAAATAGTTTTTTAATCTCATAATTAATTTTAATTTAAAATTT
>NW_018400118.1:658-780 GCF_002168275.2 Theobroma umbraticum | reverse complement strand
TTATTAAAACAGATTATAATTATATATTTACCTTGAGAAACATGAAGAAAAAGATATCCGTTAGCAACAAAAGTCTATTTATAGACACCGATGCCTTCAAAAGCCTTATTACTTGCTTTAAA
>NW_018400118.1:0-139 GCF_002168275.2 Theobroma umbraticum | reverse complement strand
TCAAAAGCCTTATTACTCACTTTAAATAATTTTATAACTTCATAATTGATTTTACTTTGGATTTTTTTATATTTTTTATTAAAACATATTATAATTGAATATTTACCTCGAGAAACATGAAGAAAAAGATATCCATTGG
>NW_018400117.1:1370-1515 GCF_002168275.2 Theobroma umbraticum | reverse complement strand
CAACCAAAAATCCTTAATAGGAATGGTTAGGCAAAATTAGATCTCGCAAAACAAGAAAGACCATTAAATTGAGAATCTTTAAAATGACGAATTAGGCAAAACTTAGAATATAAAAAAATTAAAACACAAGAACTACGTTACGACT
>NW_018400117.1:763-901 GCF_002168275.2 Theobroma umbraticum | reverse complement strand
TGGATGTTTCTTTTGATAAATCATTAGCATTTGGAGTCACTAATTTATCACATTCTTTTTGGATAAAATTTTTAAATATTATTGTAATTAGTTATGCAAGCCATGAATTTATAAATGTGCCAATATCCAATTGATAAA
>NW_018400117.1:206-332 GCF_002168275.2 Theobroma umbraticum | reverse complement strand
GAAATACTCCATGGGTAACTTACCGACACAATATTCCATCATCGATGGATTTCCTATTATAGATGATGCTGCTATTGATGAAATTTTGAGAGAAATTTTCATCATAATTTTCATCGATAATCTTTA
>NW_018400117.1:0-137 GCF_002168275.2 Theobroma umbraticum | reverse complement strand
TGATTTTGATAATTGGTCACCCTTTTCATAGAACTTTTAAATTATTTTGATTCAGTCTTTTTTCAAAAGTTAAGCAATTCTAATATATTAGGTGATATTATTTAGCCTTCTCAAGTTGAGTTCAATCTTAATTCATC
>NW_018400116.1:2054-2204 GCF_002168275.2 Theobroma umbraticum | reverse complement strand
AACTCACAATATATGCTATGATCAAACTTGACAATTACATTCATGTTCAAATGCGTAGCTCAAGTCAAGATATAGACTTCAAACCTTAAGGTCAAACACAAAGAAAAATCATATAAGCATGCGTGTTGACCAATATAGTAGATGAACCAA
>NW_018400116.1:1173-1289 GCF_002168275.2 Theobroma umbraticum | reverse complement strand
TTGCAATGGACAATACGTAAGGTAAAAAGATAGTTTGAAACTCAAAACCTATCCGTTTTGGTTTTAGAGCACTCAAGAGTCGACTACATATCCCTTGGGTCCACCTTTTATCATTC
>NW_018400116.1:627-743 GCF_002168275.2 Theobroma umbraticum | reverse complement strand
TCATGTACATCAAAGCATTTAAACAATGTTTAAGCATAATAAGCATCAAATTTATCATTTTTTACAATTTTTCAGCATATGGAAAAAAATACCCTTGAGGTCATTCAAGCATTCAT
>NW_018400116.1:341-452 GCF_002168275.2 Theobroma umbraticum | reverse complement strand
AGAAATCCTTTTCAATCAATTTCACCAATCATGAGAGAAATACCAAGCAAAATGAGATTTATCCAATTCCTGTATCAAATCAATTTTGCTCAACCATGCTATATCATCAAA
>NW_018400116.1:164-331 GCF_002168275.2 Theobroma umbraticum | reverse complement strand
AACTTGAAACATTCAAGATTAGACTTGCTTTGTGAAAAATCATGAGCTTTACGTCACTTAATTTTGTTTCATTATGCTCTAAATGATTTATAAAATATGTAATGGACATAATCAATCATGTTTATGCATGTCAAGGGTCATTTGCAAATATCTCACAATCATGTGCC
>NW_018400116.1:0-139 GCF_002168275.2 Theobroma umbraticum | reverse complement strand
GCTTACAAGCAAGCATGCACAACCAATAAGAACAAGTCATAAGTATTTTTATTAAGAAACAAACTTGTTCAATTCATAAATCATACTAAACTTAAAAGATGGCAACATTTTTCTCATATAAGCTCATATTGCTTTAAAA
>NW_018400115.1:1593-1703 GCF_002168275.2 Theobroma umbraticum | reverse complement strand
AACGTGAAGACAAAGGCATTCATTAGCAAGAAAAGTCAATTTATAGTCCCATTCCATTAAAAGCCTTATTACTCTCTTTAAATGGTTTTATAATCTCAAAATTGATTTTA
>NW_018400115.1:1206-1400 GCF_002168275.2 Theobroma umbraticum | reverse complement strand
AAGCCTTATTACTCGCTTTAAATGGTTTTATAATCTAATAATAGATTTTAAGTTTAATTTTTTTTACATTTTTGATTAAAACAGACTATAAATGAATGCCTACCTTGAGAAATGTTAAGACAAAAGCATTCATTAGCAAGAAAAGTCAATTTATAGTCTCGGATTCCTTTAAAAGCCTTATTACTCTCTTTAAA
>NW_018400115.1:1084-1196 GCF_002168275.2 Theobroma umbraticum | reverse complement strand
ATCTCAAAATTGATTTTAATTTGAATTCTTCGTAGATTTTTGGTTAAATTAGATTACATTGAGAAACATGAAGAAAAAAGGATTCATTGGTAAGAAAAGCCCATTTATAGTC
>NW_018400115.1:570-755 GCF_002168275.2 Theobroma umbraticum | reverse complement strand
TTGAATTCTTTGTACATTTTTTGTTAAATTAGATTATAATTGAATGTCTACCTCTAGAAACATGAAGAAAGAAGCATTCATTGGAAAGAAAAGTTCATTTATAGTCTCTCATTCCCTTAGAAGCCTTATTACTCGCTTTAAACGATTTTATTATCTCATAATTGATTTTAAGTTTAATTGTTATT
>NW_018400115.1:177-334 GCF_002168275.2 Theobroma umbraticum | reverse complement strand
AATGGTTTTATAATCTCAAAATTGACTTTAATTTGAATTCTTTGTACATTTTTTATTAAAACAGATAATAATTGAATGTCTACCTTGTTACACATGAAGAAAAGAGCATCAATGGTAAGAAAAGTCCATTTATAGTCTCCCATTCTGTCAAAAGCCT
>NW_018400115.1:0-157 GCF_002168275.2 Theobroma umbraticum | reverse complement strand
TTTATAATCTCATAATTGATTTTAAGTTTAATTTTTTTACATTTTTTATTAAAGCAGACTATAAATGAATGCCTACCTTGGGAAATGTTAAGACAAAAGCATTCATTAGCAAGAAAAGTCAATTTATAGTCTCGCATTGCTTTAAAAGCCTTATTTC
>NW_018400114.1:4186-4314 GCF_002168275.2 Theobroma umbraticum | reverse complement strand
AGTAATAAAGCTTTTGAAGGAATGGTGACTATAAATGGACTTTTCTTTCCAATGGACATCTTTTTCTTCATGTTTCTCAAGCAAAACATTCAATTATAATATGTTTTAATAATAAATATAAAAAAGTT
>NW_018400114.1:4035-4176 GCF_002168275.2 Theobroma umbraticum | reverse complement strand
CTAATTATGAGATTAAAATACTATTTAAAGTGAGTAATAAGGCTTTTGAAGGCATGAGTGACTAGAAATGGACTTTTCTTACTAATAGATATCTTTTTCTTCATGTTTCTTAAGGCAGACATTAAATTATAATCTGTTTTA
>NW_018400114.1:3744-3859 GCF_002168275.2 Theobroma umbraticum | reverse complement strand
AAACATTCAATTATAATATGTTTTAATAAAAAATATAAAAAAATTCAAATCAAACTCAATTATAAGGTTATAAAATCATTTAAAGCGAGTAATAAAGCTTTCGAAGGCATGGGTG
>NW_018400114.1:3413-3544 GCF_002168275.2 Theobroma umbraticum | reverse complement strand
CTTAAAACTAATTATGAGATTAAAAAACTATTTAAACCGAGTAATAAGGCTTACGAAGGCATGGGTGACTAGAAATGGACTTTTCTTACCAATGGATATCTTTTTTTTCATGTTTCTTAAGGCAGACATTC
>NW_018400114.1:2872-3192 GCF_002168275.2 Theobroma umbraticum | reverse complement strand
TGAAGGCATTGGTGACTATAAATAGACTTTTCTTGCTAATGGATATCTTTTTTTTCACTTTTCTCAAGACAGACATTCAACTATAATCTATTTTAATAGAATATATAAAAAAATTTAAATTAAAATCAATTATAAGGCTATAAAAATAATTAAAGCGAGTAATGAGGCTTTCGAAGGCATGCATTACTATAAATGGACTTTTCTTGCCAATGAATATTTTTTTCTTCCTGTTTCTCAAAGCAGACATTCAATTATAATCACTTTTAATAACAAATATAAAAAACTTAAAATTAAAATCAATTATGAGGTTATAAAAATAT
>NW_018400114.1:2764-2862 GCF_002168275.2 Theobroma umbraticum | reverse complement strand
TAATAAGGCTTTCAAAGGCATGGGTTACTATAAACGGACTTTTCTTATCAAAAGATATGTTTTTCTTCATGTTTCTCAAGGCAGACATTCAATTATAA
>NW_018400114.1:2490-2754 GCF_002168275.2 Theobroma umbraticum | reverse complement strand
TAAAAAATATAAAAAATCTCAAATTAAAATCAATTATAAAGTTATAAAATCATTGAAAGCGAGTAAAAAAGCTTTTAAAGGCATAGATGACTATAAATGGGCTTTTCTTGCCAATGGATATTTTTTTTTTTACGTTTCCTGAGGTAAACATTCAATTATAATCTATTTTAATAAAATTATAAAAAATTAAAATTAAAATCAATTATGAGGTTATAAAATCATTGAAAGCAAGTAATAAAGCTTTTAAAGGTATGGGTGACTATA
>NW_018400114.1:2174-2321 GCF_002168275.2 Theobroma umbraticum | reverse complement strand
GATTATAAGGTTATAAAATCATTTAAAGCGTGTAATAAAGCTTTTGAAGGTATCAGTGACTACAAATGGACTTTTCTTGCCAATGGATAAATGTTTCTTCACATTTCTCGAGGTAAACATACAATTATAATCTGTTTTAATTGTAAA
>NW_018400114.1:1357-1448 GCF_002168275.2 Theobroma umbraticum | reverse complement strand
TATCTTTTTCTTCATGTTTCTCATGGCAAACATTCAATTATAATCTGTTTTAATTAAAAATTTAAAAAAATCCAAATTAAAATCAATTATG
>NW_018400114.1:1202-1347 GCF_002168275.2 Theobroma umbraticum | reverse complement strand
ATTATTTAAAGCGAGTAATAAGGCTTTTGAACGAATCGATGACTATATATACTTTTCTTGCTAATGGGTATCTTTTTCTTCACATTTCTCAAGATTAACATACAATTATAATCTTTTTTAGTAATAAATATAAAAAAGTTCAACT
>NW_018400114.1:899-1102 GCF_002168275.2 Theobroma umbraticum | reverse complement strand
TCATAATTGATTTTAGTTTGAATTTTTATATTTTTATTAAAACAGATTATAATTGAATGTTTACCTCAGGAAACGTAAAAAAAAAGATATCCATTGGCAAGAAAAGCCCATTTATAGTCACCTATGCCTTTAAAGGCTTTTTTACTCGCTTTAAATGATTTTCTAACCTTATAATTGATTTTAATTTGAGATTTTTTATATTT
>NW_018400114.1:780-889 GCF_002168275.2 Theobroma umbraticum | reverse complement strand
CAGATTATAATTGAATGTCTGCCTTGAGAAACGTGAAGATAAACATATCTTTTGATAAGAAAAGTCGGTTTATAGTAACCCATGCCTTTGAAAGCCTTATTACACGCTT
>NW_018400114.1:434-770 GCF_002168275.2 Theobroma umbraticum | reverse complement strand
TATAACCTCATAATTGATTTTAATTTAAATTTTTTTATATTTGTTATTAAAAGTGATTATAATTGAATGTCTGCTTTGAGAAACGGGAAGAAAAAAATATTCATTGGCAAGAAAAGTCCATTTATAGTAACCCATGCCTTTGAAAGCCTCATTACTCGCTTTAATTAATTTTATAACCTCATAATTGATTTTAATTTAAATGTTTTTATAATTTATATTAAAATAGATTATAGTTGAATGTCTGTCTTGAGAAACGTGAAGAAAAAGATATCCATTAGCAAGAAAGTCTATTTATAGTCACCAATGCCTTCAAAAGCCTTATTACTCGCTATAAAT
>NW_018400114.1:0-122 GCF_002168275.2 Theobroma umbraticum | reverse complement strand
TTTAAATAGTTTTTTAATCTCATAATTAGTTTTAAGTTGAACTTTTTATATTTTTTATTAAAACAGAATAAAATTGAATGTCTGCCTTGAGAAACGTGAAGAAAAAGATATCCATTGGTAAG
>NW_018400113.1:1930-2052 GCF_002168275.2 Theobroma umbraticum | reverse complement strand
TATACTTGCGTGGTAGAATTTTAACTGACAACGAGGCAATGAAGTCTCAAGATTCTACATTTTGGAAGGAAGTAATCCATGATGAGATGGACTCAATAATGGGAAATAATACTTGGATTTTG
>NW_018400113.1:1639-1772 GCF_002168275.2 Theobroma umbraticum | reverse complement strand
AGCAAGGGATTGACTACTTTGATACTTATGCTCTAGTAGCAAGAATTACTACAATTAAACTTCTAATATCCCTTGCATTAATATATAAGTTGATAATTCACCAAATGGATGTCAAAACAGCATTTTTAAATGG
>NW_018400113.1:978-1143 GCF_002168275.2 Theobroma umbraticum | reverse complement strand
TATGCAAGAGTAATTGGTTTTTTGATGTATGCAATGACATGTACAAGGCCAGATGTAGCATTTTCTGTTGGAAAATTGAGTAGATATACAAGTAATCCAGGCACTTTGCAATGGCAAGCCATAAATCGAGTACTAAGATATTTAAAGAAAACAATTAATTATAGA
>NW_018400113.1:775-910 GCF_002168275.2 Theobroma umbraticum | reverse complement strand
ATGCTTGGTGGGGGTGCCATTTCTTGGGGGTCCAAGAAACAAACATGTATAACTTATTCTACCATGGCAGCCGAATTTATAGCATTGGCTGCTGCCACCAAGGAAGCTGAATGGCTAAGAAATTTACTCTATGGT
>NW_018400113.1:371-517 GCF_002168275.2 Theobroma umbraticum | reverse complement strand
AATAAGACCTCAAAAGGGATGGGACTCAAGCTTATAAATTGAAAGTCACCCATGCTGGAAACTCAACTCAACGCTTTGGTATAACGTCAAGTCTCGAGTTCAATGAGACAAAGTACATCATTTGTATGTGGCTGCTAGCACTATAA
>NW_018400113.1:207-361 GCF_002168275.2 Theobroma umbraticum | reverse complement strand
TATATCTTAATAGACCCATAACATAATTTGTTAGAATGCTTTAGTTACGGGGACATTCATGGGATCTACCTATGTGAGTGTGAAGTGTGGCCGCTTCGAGGAGTTCAAGAGCTTGGCTCTAACAGCACTCATGAAAAGAGGATATGGACTCATG
>NW_018400113.1:0-174 GCF_002168275.2 Theobroma umbraticum | reverse complement strand
TAACTTTAATATGTTTTCACTAAGTGAAGGTTCAATCAGAAGACACTTTCATTTATGCAATTGATTTCCAAGATTATCGAAAATTTGGATTAATTTAAAAATGGTGGGGGATTGTTGGGTATTTTCAAATAAAAATATGATTTCATATCGAAATAGAAAGAAAGTTGTGACTGT
>NW_018400112.1:3909-4052 GCF_002168275.2 Theobroma umbraticum | reverse complement strand
TGATTTTAAGTTGAATTCTTTTACTTTTCTGGTTAAAACATATTATAATTGAACGTTTAGTTCAAGAAACATGAAGAAGAAAGCATTCATAAGCAAGAGAGGTCCATTTATTGTCACCCATTCCTTTAAAAGCCTTATTACTC
>NW_018400112.1:3773-3899 GCF_002168275.2 Theobroma umbraticum | reverse complement strand
GTTTTATAATCTCAAAATTGATTTAAATTTGAAATCTTTGAACAGTTATGGTTAAAACAGAGTAGAATTGAATGTCTACCTTGAGAAATATGAAGAAAAAAGTACTCATTGGCAAGAAAAGTCTAT
>NW_018400112.1:3658-3763 GCF_002168275.2 Theobroma umbraticum | reverse complement strand
ACATTGGTTCAAAAGCCTAATTAATCACTTTAAATGGTTTTATGTTCTCACAATTGATTTTAAGTTGAATTCTTTTACTTTTCTGGTTAAAACATATTATAATTG
>NW_018400112.1:3168-3363 GCF_002168275.2 Theobroma umbraticum | reverse complement strand
AAAGTCCATTTATAGTCACCCATACCTTCAAAAGCCTTATTAGTCGCTTTAAATGGTTTTGTAATGCCATAATTAATTTTAAGTTTAATTGTTTTACATTTTCTATTAAAATAGACTATAATTGAATGTCTACCTTATGAAACATAAAGAAAAAGACAGTCATTGGCAAGAAAAGTCCATTTATAGATACTCATT
>NW_018400112.1:2933-3076 GCF_002168275.2 Theobroma umbraticum | reverse complement strand
TTAAATGGTTTTGTAATCTCAAAATTGATTTAAATTTCAATTCTTTGTACATTTCGGTTAAAACAGACCAAAATTGAATGTCTACCTCAAGAAACGTGAAGAAAAAAGCATTCATTGGCAAGAGAAGTCCATTTATAGTCACC
>NW_018400112.1:2650-2804 GCF_002168275.2 Theobroma umbraticum | reverse complement strand
ATAATTGATTTTAAGTTGAACTTTTTTCCATTTTTGGTTAAAACAGACTAGAGTTGATGTCTACCTTGAGAAACGTAACAAAATAGGCATTCATTAGCATGAAAAGTCCATTTATAGTCACCCATTCCTTCAAAAGCCTTTTTACTAACTTTAA
>NW_018400112.1:2396-2527 GCF_002168275.2 Theobroma umbraticum | reverse complement strand
AAACAGAATATAATTGAATGTCAACCTCAAGAAACATGAAAAAAAAGGTTCATTAGTAGGAGAAGTCCATTTATAGCCATCCATTTCTCCAAAAGGCTTATTACTCACCTTAAATAGTTTTATAATCTTAT
>NW_018400112.1:2108-2280 GCF_002168275.2 Theobroma umbraticum | reverse complement strand
TAAAACATATTATAATTGAATGTCTAGCTCGAGAAACGTGAAGAAAAAGACATTTATTGGCAAGAGAAGTCCATTTATAGCCACATATTCCTTTAAAAGCCTTGTTATTCACATTGCATGGTTTTATAATCTAAAAATTGATTTAAATTTGAATTCTTTATACATTTTTAGT
>NW_018400112.1:1691-1854 GCF_002168275.2 Theobroma umbraticum | reverse complement strand
TATAATCGCAAAATTGATTTTAAATTGAATTGTTTTACATATTTTCTTAAAAAATGCTATAATTGAATGTCTGCCTTGGGGAACGTGAAGCAAAACCGAACCATTGCCACAAAAAGTCTATTTGTAGTCACGCAAGCTTTCGAAAGCCTTATTACTTGCTTTA
>NW_018400112.1:1599-1681 GCF_002168275.2 Theobroma umbraticum | reverse complement strand
ATTCTTTGTACATTTTTGGGTAAAACATATTATAATTAAATGTCAACCTTAGAAAACATGAAGAACAAGGCATACATTGGCA
>NW_018400112.1:1351-1499 GCF_002168275.2 Theobroma umbraticum | reverse complement strand
TCTTACCAATGAATGTCTTTTTCTTCTTATTTCTCAAGGTAGATATTCAATTCTAGTCTGTTTTAACTAAAAATGTATCAAGAATTCAAATTTAAATCAATTTTTAGATTATGAAACCATGCAAAGTGAATAACAAGGCTTTTAAAGG
>NW_018400112.1:1214-1341 GCF_002168275.2 Theobroma umbraticum | reverse complement strand
TATAAATGGACTTTTCTTGCCAATGAATGTCTTTTTGTTCACGTTTCTCGAGCTAGACATTCAATTATAATATGTTTTACCAAAAATGTAAAAAAAATTCAACTTAAAATCAATTATGAGATTATAA
>NW_018400112.1:720-871 GCF_002168275.2 Theobroma umbraticum | reverse complement strand
AGTGACTATAAATGGACTTTTCTTGTCAATGAATACCTTTTTCTTTACGTTTCTGGAGATTGACATTCAATTATAGTCTGTTTTAACTAAAAATGTTAAAAACTTCAACTTAAAATCAATTATGGCATTATAAAACCATTTAAAGCGAGAA
>NW_018400112.1:525-699 GCF_002168275.2 Theobroma umbraticum | reverse complement strand
GTGACTATAAATGGATTTTTCTTGCCAATGTATGCCTTTTTCTTCATGTTTCTTAAAGTTGACATCCAATTATATTCTGTTTTAACCAAAAATGTACAAAGAATTCAAATTTAAAGAAATTTTGAGATTGTAAAATCATTTAAGGTGAGTAATGAGGCTTTTGAAGGAATAAGT
>NW_018400112.1:130-283 GCF_002168275.2 Theobroma umbraticum | reverse complement strand
TTTTCTTGCCAATGAATGCCTTTTTTGTTATGTTTCTCGAGGTAGACATCAATTATAGTCTGTTTTAACTAAAAATATAAAAAAGTTCAAGTCAAAATAAATTATAGGTTTATAAAACCATGTAAAGCGAGTAATAAGGCTTTTTGAAGGTAT
>NW_018400112.1:0-120 GCF_002168275.2 Theobroma umbraticum | reverse complement strand
AAATGGACTTTTGTTGCCAATGAATGCTTTTTTCTTCACGTTTCTAATGGTAGACATTCAGTTCATTTTGTTTTAACAAAAAATGTACAAAGAATTTAAATTTAAATCAATTTTGAGATT
>NW_018400111.1:2531-2665 GCF_002168275.2 Theobroma umbraticum | reverse complement strand
AGTTGAATGTTTTTTTACTTTTTGTTAAAATAAATTATAATTAAATTCTACCTCGAGAAACGTGAAGAAAAAAATTCATCAGCAAGAAAAGTCCATTTATAGTCACCTATACCTTCAAAAGCCTTATTACTCGC
>NW_018400111.1:2027-2241 GCF_002168275.2 Theobroma umbraticum | reverse complement strand
TATATTTTTTATTAAAACAGATTATAATTGAATGTCTACCTCAGGAAACGTGAAAAGAAAGCTATTCATTAACAAGAAAAGCCTATTTATAGTCACCCATGTGTTCAAAAGAATTATTACTCGCTTTAAATGGTTTTATAATCTCATATTTGACTTTAAATTGAATGTTTTTTCATTTTTTGTTAAAACAGATTATAATTAAATGTCTACCTTA
>NW_018400111.1:1725-1910 GCF_002168275.2 Theobroma umbraticum | reverse complement strand
AAGTTCATTTATAGTCACCTATGCCTTCAAAAGCCTTATTACTCGCTTTAGGTGTATTTACAATCTCATAATTGACTTTAAGTTGAATTTTTTTATATTTTTGATTGAAACATATTATAGTTGAATGTTTACCTAAAGAAACCTGAAGAAAAAATCATTCATTGGCAAGAAAAGCCTATTTATGG
>NW_018400111.1:1327-1461 GCF_002168275.2 Theobroma umbraticum | reverse complement strand
TTTATATTTTTTATTAAAACAGATTATAATTGAATGTCTACCTTGGGAAACGTGGAGAAAAAGATATTCACTAGTAAGACAAGTCCATTTATAGTCACTTATGCCTTCCAAAGCCTTATTACACACTTTAAATG
>NW_018400111.1:933-1136 GCF_002168275.2 Theobroma umbraticum | reverse complement strand
TTTATAATCTCGTAATTGACTTTAAGTTGATTTTTTTTATATTCTTTTTTAAAACAGAATATAATTGAATGCCAACCTCAAGAAACATAGAGAAAAAGATATTCATTGGTAAGAAAAGTCTATTTATAGTCACCTATACTTTCCAAAGCGTTATTACTTGCTTAAAATGGTTTTATAATCTCATAATTGACTTTAAGTTGAAT
>NW_018400111.1:342-497 GCF_002168275.2 Theobroma umbraticum | reverse complement strand
ACTCACTTTAAATGGTTTGATAATTTCATAATTAATTTGAAGTTAATTTTTTTTATATTTTTTTATTAAAACATATTATAATTAAATGTCGACCTTCGGATACATGAAGAAAAAGATATTCATTGGCAAGAAAAGTCCATTTATAGTCACCCATG
>NW_018400111.1:163-328 GCF_002168275.2 Theobroma umbraticum | reverse complement strand
TCAAGAAACGTGAAGAAAAAGATATTTATTGACAAGAAAAGTCCATTTATAGTCGCCCATGCCTTCGAAAGCCTTATTACTCTCTTTGAATGGTTTATAATCTCATAATTGACTATAAGTTGAATTTTTTTTATATTTTTTTATTAAAACAGATTATAATTGAAT
>NW_018400111.1:0-153 GCF_002168275.2 Theobroma umbraticum | reverse complement strand
GGAAATGTGAAGAAAAAGATATTCATTCGCAAGAAAAGTCCATTTGTAGTCGCCCATGCCTTCGAAAGCCTTATTGCTCTCTTTAAATGGTTTACAAACACATAATTGACTTTAAATTGATTTTTGTTATATTTTTTATTAAAACAGATTATA
>NW_018400110.1:1791-1932 GCF_002168275.2 Theobroma umbraticum | reverse complement strand
CCTTTGACTCTTCTTGAATCAGCACACCACCCCTATTTTGCTGATGACAAGAAGCGTGAGAAAGTAGAAGTAACAATATAACAATTTAAGAATCTAATTCTGATGATTATGGCATTATGCTATTTTAATTGTTGATGGTTA
>NW_018400110.1:1687-1781 GCF_002168275.2 Theobroma umbraticum | reverse complement strand
GTTGATAACTGATTTTCTATTATGTTATTGTGTTATCTTTGTTGGCTTGTTAATGGTATTTGATTTTAGAATGGATTTGGTCTATTGATGATAG
>NW_018400110.1:1562-1677 GCF_002168275.2 Theobroma umbraticum | reverse complement strand
TGTTGATGATAGTTGGTTACAATATTGATAATATCTTGCCACTTATTACTAGCAGTTCTGTAATCTTGTATGTCAATTCATGAATATATTCTGTTAAATGTCTAAATCAATGCTT
>NW_018400110.1:755-963 GCF_002168275.2 Theobroma umbraticum | reverse complement strand
TTAACTAAGGAAATTAGTTAGCTAAGATCCAAAAGTGAAATTGGCTACTTCAAAGATAATAAGCTCTTAATCGGTTAAAGGCTTACTTAATCGATTAAAAGAGTAAAACAGGTTGCGAGACAAAGAAAACTTAATCAACTAAGAAGTATTCTTCGCCAATTAAAAGCTCATAGTCAAAAATTTGATTGCGAGACAAGGAAGACTTAAT
>NW_018400110.1:0-321 GCF_002168275.2 Theobroma umbraticum | reverse complement strand
TCAGCCTAAGAAAAGTTAGATTTGGGTTTTGGTTAATCTCAGGAAAAACCATTGCTAAAGGTTGTGGCTGAGCCTGTGAAAAGTCATTGTAAAAGCTTGGTAGAAGCTTGGGAATTCTACTAATTCTAGTAATTTGGTTTGAAAATCCTTGATTGGAATATCAAGGTAGTGCATGTAGGTTAAAAAGGCCGAACCACTATAAACCTTTGTGCATTGTCTACCCTCTTTTATTTTTAATTTCATTCTTCTTTAAATCATTCTTTCATATGGCATTTTACTTCTCATCATTGACCTTTAACTAGCCCCTAATTAGAAGTCAAG
>NW_018400109.1:5143-5281 GCF_002168275.2 Theobroma umbraticum | reverse complement strand
TGATTTTAAGTTAAATTTTTTTACATTTATGGTAAAAACAGACTATAATTGAATACCTACCTTAGGAAACTGGAAGAAAAAGGCATTCATTGGGAAGAAAAGTCAATTTATAGTCACTCATTCCTTTAAAAGCCTTAT
>NW_018400109.1:4833-5133 GCF_002168275.2 Theobroma umbraticum | reverse complement strand
AAATTGTTTTATAACACCAAAAGTGATTTTAAGTTAAGTTTTTTAAAATTTTTGGTTAAAAGAGACTATAATTGAATGTCTGCCTGAAAAAACGTGCAAAAAAAGCTTTTGATTGAGAAGAAAAGTTCATTTATGATCACCCATTCATTCAAAAGTTTTACTACTCACTTCAAATTGTTTTATAATCCCATAATTGATTTTAAGTTGAATTTTTTATATTTTGGTTAAAACATACAATAATTATAAGTTTAGCTCAAGAAACATGAAAAAAAAGGCATTCATTGGCAAGAAAAGTCCATT
>NW_018400109.1:4687-4817 GCF_002168275.2 Theobroma umbraticum | reverse complement strand
TTTAAAAGCCTTATTACTCGCTTTAAATTGTTTTATAATCCCAAAATTAATTTTAAGTTTTTTTTTTTTGAAATTTTGGTTCAAACAGACTATAATTGAATGCCTTCTTAGAGAAACATGCAAAAAAAGC
>NW_018400109.1:4428-4677 GCF_002168275.2 Theobroma umbraticum | reverse complement strand
GAAGAAAAGTCCATTTATGGTCACCTGTTCCTTCAAAAGCCTTATTATTCGCTTTAAATTATTTTATAATTTCATAATTGATTTTAAGTTGAATTTTTAACATTTTTAGATAAAACAGACAATAATTGAATATTTACCTCCAGAAACATGAAAAAAAAGGCATTCATTGACGAGAAAAGTCCATTTATAGTCACCCATTCTTTTAAAAGCCTTATTACTCTCTTTAAATTATTTTATAATCTCAAAATT
>NW_018400109.1:4282-4401 GCF_002168275.2 Theobroma umbraticum | reverse complement strand
ATGGTTAAAACAACTATAATTGTATACCTGCCTTTAGAAACATGTAAAAAAATTTATTTATTGAGAAAAAAAGTTCATTTATAGTCACCAATTCCTTCAAAAGCCTTATTACTCACTTT
>NW_018400109.1:3890-4053 GCF_002168275.2 Theobroma umbraticum | reverse complement strand
AGCCTTATTACTCGCTTTAAATTGTTTTATAATCTCATAATTGATTTTAATTTAGATTTTTTTACATTTTTAGTTAAAACAGACAATAATTGAATGTCTACCTCAGAAGACATGAAGAAAAAGGCATTCATTGGCAAGAAAAGTCCATTTATAGTCACCCATT
>NW_018400109.1:3508-3621 GCF_002168275.2 Theobroma umbraticum | reverse complement strand
AATTGTTTTATAATCTCATAATTGATTTTAAGTTGAATGTTTTTACATTTTTAACTAAAACAAACTATAGTTGTATTTCTACTTAGAGAAACGTGAAGAAAAATGCATTCGTT
>NW_018400109.1:3276-3498 GCF_002168275.2 Theobroma umbraticum | reverse complement strand
GTCCATTTATAGTCACCTATTCCTTCAAAAGCCTTACTACTCATTTTAAATTGTTTTATAATCGCATAATTAATTTTAAGTTGAATTTTTTGACATTTTTTGCTAAAACAGATTATAATCAAATGTCTACCTCAAGAAACGTGAAAAAAAATCATTCATTGGGAAGAAAAGTCCATTCATAGTCACTCATTCCTTTTAAAGCCTTATTACTCGCTTTAAATT
>NW_018400109.1:3104-3266 GCF_002168275.2 Theobroma umbraticum | reverse complement strand
CCTAAAATTGATTTTAAGTTAAATATTATTTGAAATTTTAGTTAAAACAGACTATAATTGAATGTCTACTTTGAGAAACATGCAAAAAAAGTTATTCATTGAGAACAAAATTCCATTTATGGTCACCTATTCCTTCGAAAGCCTTATTACTCGCTTTAAATG
>NW_018400109.1:2989-3094 GCF_002168275.2 Theobroma umbraticum | reverse complement strand
CTCATAATTGATTTTGAGTTGAATTTTTTTACATTTTTGGTTTAAAGAGACAATGATTGAATGTTTACCTTGAGAAACATGAAAATCATGCATTCATTAGCAAGA
>NW_018400109.1:2803-2979 GCF_002168275.2 Theobroma umbraticum | reverse complement strand
TATAGTCATCCATTCCTTCAAAAGCCTTATTACTCGCTTCAAATTGTTTTATAATCTCATAGTTGATTTTAAGTTAAATCTTTTTACATTTATTGTTAAAAGAGACTAGAATTGAATGCCTGCCTTGTTTTAGCTAATCAAGCTACTCATTGAGAAAAAAAGTCTATTTACAGTCA
>NW_018400109.1:2675-2788 GCF_002168275.2 Theobroma umbraticum | reverse complement strand
AGACTATAATTGAATTTTTACTTGGAGAAACGTGAAGAAAAATGCATTCGTTTGTAGGTAAAGTCCATTTATAGTCACCCATTTCTTCAAAATCCTTATTACTTGCTTTAAAT
>NW_018400109.1:2457-2575 GCF_002168275.2 Theobroma umbraticum | reverse complement strand
ATTTAAAGCAAGTAATAAAGATTTTGAAGAAATGGGTGACTATAAATGGACTTTACTTACAAATGAATGCATTTTTCTTCACGTTTCTCTAAGTAAAAATTCAATTATAGTCTGTTTT
>NW_018400109.1:2099-2246 GCF_002168275.2 Theobroma umbraticum | reverse complement strand
AGACTTTTTTTCTCAATGAGTAGCTTGATTAGCTAAAACAAGGTAGGCATTCAATTCTAGTCTCTTTTAAAAATAAATGTAAAAAAATTTAAGTGAAAATCAATTATGAGATTATAAAATAATTTAAAGCGAGTAATAAGGCTTTTG
>NW_018400109.1:1959-2081 GCF_002168275.2 Theobroma umbraticum | reverse complement strand
AATAGACTTTTCTTGCTAATGAATGCATGATTTTCATGTTTCTCAAGGTAAACAATCAATTATTGTCTGTTTGAACCAAAAAAGTAAAAAAATTCAACTCAAAATCAATTACGAGTTTATAA
>NW_018400109.1:1867-1949 GCF_002168275.2 Theobroma umbraticum | reverse complement strand
AGCGAGTAATAAGGCTTTCGAAGGAATAGGTGACCAAAAATGGACTTTTGTTCTCAATGAATAGATTTTTTTGCATGTTTCT
>NW_018400109.1:1741-1857 GCF_002168275.2 Theobroma umbraticum | reverse complement strand
ATTCAATTATAGTCTGTTTTAACTAAAATTTCAAATAAAATTTAACTTAAAATCAATTTTAGGATTATAAAATAATTTAAAGCGTGTAATAAGGCTTTAAAAGGAATGGGTGACTA
>NW_018400109.1:1618-1731 GCF_002168275.2 Theobroma umbraticum | reverse complement strand
TTTCTTCCCAATGAATGATTTTTTTTTCACATTTCTTGAGGTAGACATTCGATTATAATCTGTTTTAGTAAAAAATGTAAAAAAATTCAACTTAAAATTAATTATGCGATTAT
>NW_018400109.1:1476-1608 GCF_002168275.2 Theobroma umbraticum | reverse complement strand
AAAACGAGTAGTAAGGCTTTTGAAGGAATGGGTGACTATAAATGAAATTTTCTTGCAAACGAATGCATTTTTCTTCATGTTTCTCTAAGTAGAAATACAATTATAGTTTGTTTTAGTTAAAAATGTAAAAAA
>NW_018400109.1:904-1044 GCF_002168275.2 Theobroma umbraticum | reverse complement strand
ATAAGGCTTTTAAAGGAATGGGTGACTATAAATGGACTTTTCTTGCCAATGACTGCCTTTTTCTTCATATTTTTTGAGGTAGACATTCAATTATTGCTTGTTTTAACTAAAAATGTAAAAAATTGAAATTAAAATCAATT
>NW_018400109.1:790-894 GCF_002168275.2 Theobroma umbraticum | reverse complement strand
AAAACATTTTAAAGCGAGTAATAAGGCTTTTGGAGGAATAGGTGACTGTTAATAGACTTTTTTTTCTCAATGAGTAGCTTTTTTTACACGTTTCTCAAGCCAGA
>NW_018400109.1:286-440 GCF_002168275.2 Theobroma umbraticum | reverse complement strand
AAATGGACTTTTCTCGCCAATGAATGCTTTTATTTTCATGTTTCTTGAGGTAAATATTCAATTATTGTGTGTTTTATCTAAAAATGTAAAATATTCAACGTAAAATCAATTATGAAATTATAAAATAATTTAAAGCGAGTAATAAGGCTTTTGA
>NW_018400109.1:0-130 GCF_002168275.2 Theobroma umbraticum | reverse complement strand
GAGTAATAAGGCTTTTAAAGGAATGGGTGACTATAAATAGACTTTTCTTGGCAATGAATGATTTTTTTTCACGTTACTTGAGGTAGCCATTCAATTATAGTTTGGTTTAGCAAAAAATGTAAAATAATTC
>NW_018400108.1:1148-1334 GCF_002168275.2 Theobroma umbraticum | reverse complement strand
TGCCAATGGATATCTATTTCTTCACATTTCTTGAGGTAGACATTCAATTATCTGGCCAATAAATATCTTTTTCTTCACGATTTCCAAGGTAGATATTCAATTATAATCTGTTTTAATAAAAAATATAAAAATATATAATTTAAAATCAATTATGAGATTATAAAACCATTTAAAGCGAGTAATAAG
>NW_018400108.1:872-1098 GCF_002168275.2 Theobroma umbraticum | reverse complement strand
GAATAGCTTTTTCTTCAAGTTTCCTGAGGTAGACATTTCATTATAATTTGTTTTCACCAAAAATGAAAAAAATTGAACTTAAAGTCAATTATGAGATTATAATGCCATTTAAAATGAGTAATAAGGCCTTTGAAGGTATAAGTGACTATAAATGGACTTTGTTTGCCAATGAATATCTTTTTCTTCAGGTTTCCCGAGGTAGACAATGAATTATAATCTAGTTTAA
>NW_018400108.1:661-811 GCF_002168275.2 Theobroma umbraticum | reverse complement strand
ACTATAAATAGTCCTTTTTTGCCAATGAATGGCCTGTTCTTCATATTTTTTGAGATATACATTCAATTATAATCGGGCTTAATAAAAAATTTTAAAAAATTCGACTTGAAATCAATTATAAGATTATAAAACCATTTAAAGGGAGTAATA
>NW_018400108.1:0-154 GCF_002168275.2 Theobroma umbraticum | reverse complement strand
TGACTATAAATGGGCTTTTCTCTCCATTGAATGTCTTTTTCTTCATGTTTCTCGTGGTAGACATTTAATTATAATCTGTTTTAATAAAAAATATAAAAACAATTCAACTTCAAATCAATTATGAGATTATAAAACCTTTTAAAGCAGGCAATAA
>NW_018400107.1:1030-1144 GCF_002168275.2 Theobroma umbraticum | reverse complement strand
TTGATTCATAATAGGTTTGACAACAATCACTTGAATGCCTATCTCCACAAAGCTCGCATGCGTCAAAAGGACTTTGAAAAACATTAATACCCCAAGTATCAATTTTTTGAGACA
>NW_018400107.1:719-901 GCF_002168275.2 Theobroma umbraticum | reverse complement strand
TGAATTTAAGATGTCTCTGAGGAAAAGCTTGTTTGAGTCTATAAATAGACTTTTTGAATAGATACGTAAGATGATCTTTACCATCCTTTTTTAATTCTTCACTTTGTGACATATAGATCTCTTCAACATGATTTTCATTTAGAAGAGCAGTTGTAGCATCCATCTGGTGCAGCTCTAAATCA
>NW_018400107.1:90-229 GCF_002168275.2 Theobroma umbraticum | reverse complement strand
CAACTACATGGCTAGTATTATAATCACCCTTTCAAAGATAGATGCTAGGGGAAAGTGCAAGCTCTGTTATTCTATGGATTTTCTTTGTGCACTCGTTCTACAACATCTTGGTGGGAGTTCATCAAAAACTAGTTGAACT
>NW_018400107.1:0-80 GCF_002168275.2 Theobroma umbraticum | reverse complement strand
TCCCAACTTGTGTATGTGCCGTAATATCCTTCTGTATAAGGATAAGAATACTTAAATCTCACTATGTTCTCGTCCATCTC
>NW_018400106.1:846-1070 GCF_002168275.2 Theobroma umbraticum | reverse complement strand
TTATGAGATTATAAAATCATTTAAACCGAATAATAAGGCTTTCGAAAGAATGGGCGACTAAAAATGGATTTTTATTCTCAATGAATGGCTTTTTATACACCTTTCCTGAAGCAGGCTTATAATTAAAGTCTGTTTTAAAGAAAAATATAAAAAAATTAAACTTAAAAATAATTATGAGATTATAAAACCATTTGAAGTGGGTAATAAGGCTTTTGAAGGAATGG
>NW_018400106.1:567-836 GCF_002168275.2 Theobroma umbraticum | reverse complement strand
ATAGACTTTTGTTCTCAATGAATAATTTTTTCTACATGTTTCGTGAGGCAGACATTTAATTATAGTGTGTTTTAATAAAAAATTTAAAAAAATTAAACTTAAAATCAATTACGAGAATATAAAACCATTTAAAGTGAGTAATAAGCCTTTTAAAGGAATGGGTGACTATATATGGACGTTTTTTCTCAATAAATAGCTTTTTTGGCATGTTTCGCGAGGTAAGCATTTAATTATAGTTTGTTTTAACAAAAAATGTAAAAAAATTTAAC
>NW_018400106.1:241-364 GCF_002168275.2 Theobroma umbraticum | reverse complement strand
TTTTTGTTCTCAATGAATTGCTTTTTCTGTACGTTTGCCAAGACAGACATTCAATTATAGTCTGTTTTAACAAAAGATGTACAAAAATATTCAACTTAAAATCAATTATGAGATTATAAAATT
>NW_018400106.1:104-231 GCF_002168275.2 Theobroma umbraticum | reverse complement strand
AGTAATAAGCCTTTTGAAGGAATGGGTGACTCTAAAAGGACTCTTCTTAACAATGAATGCTTGTTTCCTCATGTTTCTCGATGTAGAGATTCAATTATAGTACGTTTTAATAAAAAATGTAAAAAAA
>NW_018400106.1:0-94 GCF_002168275.2 Theobroma umbraticum | reverse complement strand
AATCAATTATAAGATTATAAAACCATTTAAAGCGAGTTACAAGCTTTTTGAAGAAATGGGTGACTCTAAATGGACTTTTCTTGTCAATGAATGC
>NW_018400105.1:7335-7432 GCF_002168275.2 Theobroma umbraticum | reverse complement strand
AGAAACGTGAAGAAACAAGCATTCATTGACAAGAAAAGTCCATTTAGAGTCTCCTATTCCTTTAAAAAGCTTATTACTCGCTTTAAATAGTTTTATA
>NW_018400105.1:7147-7325 GCF_002168275.2 Theobroma umbraticum | reverse complement strand
TGATTTTAAGTTGAATTTTTTTATATTTTTAGTTAGAACAGACTATAATTAAATGCTTGTCATTAAATGAGAAGAAAAGTCCATTTATAGTCACTCATTCTTTCAAAAGGCTTATTACTCTCTTTAAATGGTTTTATGATCCCATAATTGATTTTAAGTTGAATTTTTTCACATTTTT
>NW_018400105.1:7031-7137 GCF_002168275.2 Theobroma umbraticum | reverse complement strand
TACTATAGTTGAATCTCTACCTCAAGAAACGTGAAGAGCATTCATTGACAAGAAAAGTCCATTTAGAGTCACCCCTTCTTTCAAAAAGCTTATTACTCGCTTTTAT
>NW_018400105.1:6876-7021 GCF_002168275.2 Theobroma umbraticum | reverse complement strand
TTGATTTTAAGTTGAATTTTTTTACATTTTTTTTGTTAAAACAGACTATAAATGAATGTCTACCTCAAAAAATGTGCAAAAAAAGTCATTTATTGGGAAGAAAAGTCCATTTACAGTCACTCATTCCTTCAAAAGCCTTATTATC
>NW_018400105.1:6506-6652 GCF_002168275.2 Theobroma umbraticum | reverse complement strand
TATAGTCACCCATTCCTTCAAAAGGCTTATTACTCGCTTTCAATGGTTTTATAACCTCATAATTGATTTTAAGTTAAATTTTTTAATATTTATGATTAAAACATACTATAATTGAATGTCTACCATAAGAAACGTGAAGAAACAAG
>NW_018400105.1:6134-6308 GCF_002168275.2 Theobroma umbraticum | reverse complement strand
TCTCATAATTGATTTTTAGTTGAATTTTTTTATATTTTTAGTTAAAACAGACTACAATTAAATGCTTGTCTTGAGAAACATGCAAAAAAGCCATTCATTGAGAAAAAAAGTCTATTTATTTTCACCCATTCCCTCAAAAGGCTTATTACTCGCTTTAAATAGTTTTATAATCTC
>NW_018400105.1:5636-5784 GCF_002168275.2 Theobroma umbraticum | reverse complement strand
ACTCGCTTTAAATAGTTTTATAATCTCATAATTGATTTTAGGTTGAATTTTTTAATTTTTTTGTTAAAATAGACTATAATTGAATGTCTACCTTAGGAAACGTGCAAAAAAGCCATTCATTGAGAAGAAGAGTCCATTTATAGTCACT
>NW_018400105.1:5424-5626 GCF_002168275.2 Theobroma umbraticum | reverse complement strand
AAAGCCTTATTACCCACTTTAAATTGTTTTATAATCTCATAATTGATTTTTAATTGAATTTGTTTTATATCTTTCTTTAAAATAAATTACAATTGAAAGCCTACCTCATGAAAGGTACAGAAAAAGCTATTCATTGAGAAAAAAAATCCATTTTTAGTCACCCATTCCTTCAAAAGCCTCATTACCCGCTTTTAATGGTTTT
>NW_018400105.1:5347-5414 GCF_002168275.2 Theobroma umbraticum | reverse complement strand
AATTGATTTTAAATTAAATTTTTCTGTATTTTTTATTAAAATAGACTATAATTGAATACCTACCTTG
>NW_018400105.1:5237-5337 GCF_002168275.2 Theobroma umbraticum | reverse complement strand
AGAAAAAGCTTATTCATTGAGAACAAAAGTCCATTTATAGTTTCTTATTCCTTCAAAAGCCTTAGTACTCGGTTTAAATGGTTTTATAATCTCATAATTG
>NW_018400105.1:5002-5137 GCF_002168275.2 Theobroma umbraticum | reverse complement strand
TGAGTTCAATTTTTTTACATTTTTGGTTGAAACAGACTATAATTGAATGTTTACGTTTAGAAACATGAAGAAACAAGCATTCATTGACAAGGAAAGTCCATTTATAGTCACCCATTCCTTCGAAAGGCTTATTAC
>NW_018400105.1:4777-4992 GCF_002168275.2 Theobroma umbraticum | reverse complement strand
TGGTTTTATAATCTCATAATTAATTTTAAGTTGATTTTTTTTACTTTTTTAGTTTAAACGGACTATACTTGAATGCATGCCTTCGGAAACATGCAGAAAAAGCCATTCATTGAGAAAAAAATCCATTTATAGTTACCTATTCCTTCAAAAGCCTTGTTATCTGCTTTAAATGGTTTTATAATCTCATAATTGATTTTTAGTTGAATTTTTTTACA
>NW_018400105.1:4639-4744 GCF_002168275.2 Theobroma umbraticum | reverse complement strand
AGGAAAGATATAGAAAAAGCCATTCACTAAAAAGAAAAATCCATTTTTAGTCACCCATTCTTTCAAAAAACTTATTACTCGCTTTAAATGGTTTTATATTCTCAT
>NW_018400105.1:4496-4629 GCF_002168275.2 Theobroma umbraticum | reverse complement strand
AAGTTCAATTTTTTTTTATATTTTTAGTTAAAACAGACTATAATTAAATGCTTTCCTCAAAAAATGTGCAAAAAAAGCCATTAATTGAGAAGAAATGTCCATTTATAGTCACCCATTCTTTTAAAAGGCTTAT
>NW_018400105.1:4381-4486 GCF_002168275.2 Theobroma umbraticum | reverse complement strand
AAATGGTTTTATAATCTTATAATTGATTTTAAGTTGATTGTTTTTATATTTTTGATTATAACATACTATAATTCAATGTCTACCTCAAGAAATGTAAAGAAACAA
>NW_018400105.1:4274-4371 GCF_002168275.2 Theobroma umbraticum | reverse complement strand
ACAAGAAAAGTCCATTTAGAGTCACCCATTCATTCAAAAACCTTATTACTCCCTTAAACGGTTTTATAATCTCATAATTGATTTTAAGTTGAATTTT
>NW_018400105.1:4165-4264 GCF_002168275.2 Theobroma umbraticum | reverse complement strand
TTGTTAAAATAGACTATAATTGATTGTCTGTCTCAAGAAACATGCAAAAAAAGACATTCATTTAGAAGAAAAGTCCATTTATAGTAACTCATTCCTTCA
>NW_018400105.1:3964-4155 GCF_002168275.2 Theobroma umbraticum | reverse complement strand
TACTCGCTCTTAATGGTTTTATAATCTCATAATTGATCTTAAGTTAAATTGTTTTGCATTTTTTGTTAAAATAGACTATAATTGAATACCTGCCTTGGGAAACATTCAGAAAAAGCTTATTCATTGAGAATAAAAGTCCATTTATAGTCACCCATTTCTTCAAAAACCTTATTACTCGGTTTAAATGGTTT
>NW_018400105.1:3760-3864 GCF_002168275.2 Theobroma umbraticum | reverse complement strand
TTTAAGTTGAATTTTTTTACATTTTCTATTAAAACAGACTATAATTGATTGTCTGTCTCAAGAAACATGCAAAAAAAGATATTCATTGAGAAGAAAAGTCCATT
>NW_018400105.1:3488-3750 GCF_002168275.2 Theobroma umbraticum | reverse complement strand
CATTCCTTCAAAAGGCTTATTACCCACTCTTAATGGTTTTATAATCTCATAATTAATTTTAAGCTAAATTGTTTTGCATTTTTTATTAAAATAGACTATAATTGAATACATGCCTTGGGAAACGTTCAAAAAAGCTTATTCATTGAGAACAAAAGTCGATTTATAGTCACCCATTTCTTCAAAAGCCTTATTACTCGGTTTAAACGGTTTTATAATCTCATAATTGATTTTTCTTTGATTTTTTTTATATTTTTGGTTAAAA
>NW_018400105.1:3352-3478 GCF_002168275.2 Theobroma umbraticum | reverse complement strand
TTAAATGCTTGTCTTGAAAAACATGCAAAAAAAGCCATTCATTGAGAAGAAAAGTCCATTTATAGTCACTCTTTCTCTCAAAAGGCTTATTACTCGCTTTAAATGGTTTTATAATCTCATAATTGA
>NW_018400105.1:3199-3328 GCF_002168275.2 Theobroma umbraticum | reverse complement strand
TTTCTTTAAAACAGACTATAATTGAAAGTGTACCTTAGGAAAGATGTAGAAAAAACCATTCATTAAGAAGAAAACTCAATTTTTAGTCACCCATTCCTTCGAAAGCCTTATTACTCGGTTTATATGGTT
>NW_018400105.1:2958-3071 GCF_002168275.2 Theobroma umbraticum | reverse complement strand
ATTTTAAGTTGAATTTTTTTATATTTTTCTTTAAAACATACTATAATTGAAAGCTTGCCTTGAGAGAGATATAGAAAAAGTTATTCATTGAGAAGAAAAGTCTATTTAGAGTC
>NW_018400105.1:2512-2635 GCF_002168275.2 Theobroma umbraticum | reverse complement strand
TTACAGTTTTAGTTAAAACATACTATAAGTAAATGCCTGCCTCAGGAAACGTATAGAGAAAACCATTCCTTAAGAAGAAAAGTCCATTTATAGTCACCCATTTCTTCAAAAGGCTTATTACCT
>NW_018400105.1:2293-2502 GCF_002168275.2 Theobroma umbraticum | reverse complement strand
ATTTTATAATCTCATAATTGATTTTAAGTTGAAGTTTTTTGCTTTTTTTGGTTAAAACAGACTATAATTGAATGTCTAGCTTTAGAAACATGTAGAAAAAGCCATTGATTGATAAGAAAAGTCCATTTATAGCCACCCATTCTTTTAAAAGCCTTATTATTCGCTTGAAATAGTTTTATAGTCTCATAATTGATTTTAAGTCAAATTTT
>NW_018400105.1:2149-2283 GCF_002168275.2 Theobroma umbraticum | reverse complement strand
CCTTTAAAACAGACTATAATTGATAGCTTGCCTCAGGAAAGGTACAGAAAAAGCCATTCATTAAGAAGAAAAATAAACTTTTAGTAACCCATTCCTTCGAAAGCCTTATTACTCGCTTTAAATGGTTTTATAAT
>NW_018400105.1:2056-2139 GCF_002168275.2 Theobroma umbraticum | reverse complement strand
ATTTTAAGTTAAATTTTTTTACATTTTTGATTAAAACAGACTATAATTAAGTGTTTGCCTTGAGAAACATGTAGAAAAAGCCA
>NW_018400105.1:1838-2046 GCF_002168275.2 Theobroma umbraticum | reverse complement strand
AGAAAAGTCCATTTATAGTCACTCATTAGTTTAAAAGGCTTATTACTCGCTTGAAATAATTTTATAATCTCATAATCAATTTTAAGTTGAATTTTTTATATTTTTTATTAAAACAGACAATAATTAAATGTCTACCTCGGGAAATGTATAGAAGAAGCCATTCATTGACAAGAAAAGTCCATTTATAGTCACCCATTCCTTCAAAAGC
>NW_018400105.1:1484-1660 GCF_002168275.2 Theobroma umbraticum | reverse complement strand
AACCTTGTTACTCTCTTTAAATGGTTTTATAATCTCATAATTGATTTAAGTTCAATTTTTTTACATTTTATGATAAAACAGATTATAATTGAATGTTTACCTCAAGAAATGTGAAGAAACAAGTATTCACTAACAAGAAGAGTCTATTTATAATCACCCATTCCTTCAAAAGGCTT
>NW_018400105.1:1332-1474 GCF_002168275.2 Theobroma umbraticum | reverse complement strand
TTAAATAGTTTTATAATCACATAATTGATTTGAAGTTGATTTTGTTTTGCATTTTTTATTAAAACATACTATAATTGAATGTTTACATTGAGAAACATAAAGAAAAAAGCATTCATTGACAAGAAAAGTCCATTTAGAGTCA
>NW_018400105.1:1080-1232 GCF_002168275.2 Theobroma umbraticum | reverse complement strand
TAATTGATTTTAAGTCAAATTTTTTTACATTTTCCTTTAAAACAGACTATAATTAATAGCTTGCCTCAGGAAAGGTACAGAAAAAGCCATTCATTGAGAAAAAAAATAAACTTTTAGTCACCCATTCCTTCGAAAGCCTTATTACTCGCTTT
>NW_018400105.1:926-1070 GCF_002168275.2 Theobroma umbraticum | reverse complement strand
ATAATCTCATAATCGATTTTAAGTTAAATGTTTTTACATTTTTGATTAAAACAGACTATAATTAAGTGCTTGCCTCAAGAAACATGTAGAAAAAGCCACTGATTGAGAAGAAAAGTCCATTTATAGTAACTCATTCCTTTAAAA
>NW_018400105.1:754-916 GCF_002168275.2 Theobroma umbraticum | reverse complement strand
TCGCTTGAAATAGTTTTATAATCTCATAATTAATTTTAAGTTGAATTTTTTATTAAAACAGACAATAATGGAATGTCTGCCTCGGGAAATGTATAGAAGAAGTCATTCATTTTGAAGAAAAGTCCATTTATAGTCACCCATTCCTTCAAAAGCCTTATTACT
>NW_018400105.1:252-514 GCF_002168275.2 Theobroma umbraticum | reverse complement strand
ATTTTAAGTTCAATTTTTTTACATTTTTAGTTAAAACAGATTATAATTGAATGTTTACCTTAAGGAACATGAAGAAACAAGCATTCACTAGCAAGAAAAGTCCATTTATAATCACCCATTCCTTCAAAAGGCTTCTTACTTTCTTTAAATAGTTTTATAATCACATAATTGACTTTAAGTTGAATTTTTTTTTCATTTTTGATTAAAACATACTATAATTGAATGTCTACATTGAGAAACATAAAGAAAGAAGCATTCATTG
>NW_018400105.1:136-242 GCF_002168275.2 Theobroma umbraticum | reverse complement strand
TCCATTTAGAGTCACCAATTCCTTCAAAAGGCTAATTACTCACTTTAAATAATTTTATAATCCCATAATTGATTTTAAGTTGATTTTTTTTACTTTTTTGGTTAAA
>NW_018400105.1:0-126 GCF_002168275.2 Theobroma umbraticum | reverse complement strand
ATTGAATGTTTACCTCGAGAAACGTGAAGTAAGAGGTATTCATTGGTAATAAAAGTCCATTTAAAGTCACCCATTCCTTCAAAAGCCTTATTAGTCGGTTTAAATGGTTTTATAGTCTCATAATTA
>NW_018400104.1:1221-1344 GCF_002168275.2 Theobroma umbraticum | reverse complement strand
TTAGTTAAATTAGATTATAATTGAGTGTCTACCTTGAGAAACGTGAAGAAAAAATCATTCATTGGTAGAAAAAGTCCGTTTATAGTCTCCCATTCTTTCAAAAGCCTTATTGCTCGCTTTAAA
>NW_018400104.1:913-1032 GCF_002168275.2 Theobroma umbraticum | reverse complement strand
CATTTTTTGTTAAATTAGATTATTATTGAATGTCTACCTCGAGAAACGTCAAGAAAAAAGCATTCATTATGGTCTCCCATTCTTTCGAAAGCCATATTACTCGCTTTAAATGGTTTTAT
>NW_018400104.1:0-117 GCF_002168275.2 Theobroma umbraticum | reverse complement strand
ATTGAGTGTCTACCTCGAGAAACATGAAGAAAAAAGCATTCATTGGCAAGAAAAATACATTCGTAATCTCCCATTCTTTCAAAAGCCTTATTACTCGCTTTAAATGGTTTTATAATC
>NW_018400103.1:1563-1731 GCF_002168275.2 Theobroma umbraticum | reverse complement strand
ATCAATTATGAGATTATAAAACCATTTAAAGTGAGTAATAAGGCTTTTGAAGAATTGGGTGATTATAAATAGACTTTTCTTTCAAATAAATTTATTTTTCTTCACGTTTCTCGAGGTAAAAAATCAATTATAGTCTCTTTTAATCAAAAATGTAAAACAATTCAACTT
>NW_018400103.1:1427-1553 GCF_002168275.2 Theobroma umbraticum | reverse complement strand
ATGAGAATATAAAACTATTTAAAGCGAGTAATAAGGCTTTTGAGAGAATGAGAAATTATAAATGGACTTTTTTTTCAAATAAATAGGTTTTTCTACACGTTTCTCGAGGCCAACATGTAATTATAG
>NW_018400103.1:1022-1411 GCF_002168275.2 Theobroma umbraticum | reverse complement strand
ATGTAAAATATTCAACTTGAAATCAATTATGAGATTATAAAACCATTTAAAGCAAGAAATAGGACTTTTGAAGAAATGAGAGATTACAAATAGACTTTTGTTCCAAATAACTGAGTTTTTCTACACGTTTCTCGCTGTAAATATTCAATTATAGTCTATTTTAACAAAAAATGTAAAAAAGTGAACTTAAAATCAATTATGAGATTATAAAACCTTTTGAAGTAAGTAAAAAAGCTTTTGAAGGAATGGAAGACTATAAATAGACTTTTCTTCCAAATAAATGAGTTTTTCTCTCGAGGCAGCCACTCAATTATTGTCTATTTTAACAAAAAATGTAAAAAATTCAACTTAAACTTAATTATGAGATTATAAAATCATTTAAGGTGAGT
>NW_018400103.1:469-603 GCF_002168275.2 Theobroma umbraticum | reverse complement strand
GGTTTTTCTGCACATTTTTCGAGCTAGCCATTCAATTATTATCAGTTTTAACAAAAAATATAAAAAATGCAACTTAAAATCAATCATGAGATTATAAAACCATTTAAGGCAAGTAATAAGGCTTTTGAAGGAAT
>NW_018400103.1:0-119 GCF_002168275.2 Theobroma umbraticum | reverse complement strand
TAAAAAATTTAACTTAAAATCAATTATGAGATTATAAAACCATTTAAAGCAAGTGATAGGGCTTTTGAAGGAATTAGAGACTATAAATGGACTTTTCTTTCAAATAACTGAGTTTTTCT
>NW_018400102.1:955-1106 GCF_002168275.2 Theobroma umbraticum | reverse complement strand
ATTGAATGTCAACCCTGAGAAACGTGAAGAAAATGGCATTTATTGAGAAAAAAAATCTATTTAGAGGCACCTATTCCTTTAAAAGCCTTATTAATCGCTTTTAAAGGTTTTATAATCTCATAATTAATTTTAAGTTGAACTTTTTTATATT
>NW_018400102.1:852-945 GCF_002168275.2 Theobroma umbraticum | reverse complement strand
ACATATTATAATTGAATGTCTGCCTTAAGAAATGTGAGGAAAAAATATTCATTGACAAGAAAAGTCCATTTATAGTCACCCATTCTTTTAAAA
>NW_018400102.1:326-457 GCF_002168275.2 Theobroma umbraticum | reverse complement strand
TTTTTTTTATATTTTGTGTAAAACAAATTATAATTAACTGTCTACCTCGAGAAAAATAAAGAAAAAGGTATTCATCAGTAAGAAAAGTCCATTTATAGTTACCTATTCCTCTAAATGTCTTATTACTCACT
>NW_018400102.1:0-113 GCF_002168275.2 Theobroma umbraticum | reverse complement strand
TAAGTTGATTTTTTTTAACATTTTTAGTTTAAGAAAGCTATGATTGAATGTCTGCCTTAGGTAACGTGAAGACAAAGGCATTTACTGACAAAAAAAGTTCATTTATAGTCACC
>NW_018400101.1:5741-5901 GCF_002168275.2 Theobroma umbraticum | reverse complement strand
CACCCATTCGTTTAAAAGCGTTATTACTCACTTTAAATGGTTTTATAATGTTATAATTGACTTTAAGATGAGTTTTTTTATATTTTTCATTAAAACAGACTATAAGTGAATGTCTACCTCAAGAAACGTGAAGAAAAACACATTCATTGGCAAGAAAAGT
>NW_018400101.1:5409-5523 GCF_002168275.2 Theobroma umbraticum | reverse complement strand
TACATTTTTCATTAAAACAGACTATAATTGAACGTCTGCCTTGACAGACGTGAAGAAAAAAGTATCATTGATAAGAAAAGTCCATTTACAGCCTCTCATTCTTTTAACAGCCTT
>NW_018400101.1:4645-4876 GCF_002168275.2 Theobroma umbraticum | reverse complement strand
ATTTATAGTCACCCTTTCCTTCAAAAGCCATATTACTCACTTCAAATGGTTTTACAATCTCGTAATTGATTTTAAGTTAAATATTTTTACATTTTTTGTTAAAACAAGCCATAATTGAATGTTTAGCTCGAGAAATGTGAAGAAAAAAGCATTCATGGGTAAAAGAAGTCTATTTATAGCCTCTCATTCCTTCGAAAGCCTTATTAGTCGCTTTAAATGGTTTTATAATCT
>NW_018400101.1:4400-4635 GCF_002168275.2 Theobroma umbraticum | reverse complement strand
TTTAAGTTGAGTTTTTTTACATTTTTGATTAAAACAGATAACAATTGAATCTCTATCTTGAGAAATGTGAAGGGAAAAGTATTCATTTTTCAAGAAAAGTTTATTTATAGTCGCCCAATCCTTCAAAAGCCTTAGTACTCACTTTAAATGATTTTATAATATCATAATTGATTTTAAGTTAAGTTTTTTACATCTTTTATTAAAACAGACTATATTTGAATGTCTGCATCAAGAA
>NW_018400101.1:4087-4201 GCF_002168275.2 Theobroma umbraticum | reverse complement strand
GTTAAAATTTCTTACATTTTTCATTAAAACAGACTATAATTGAACATCTGCCTTGACAAACGGGAAGAAAAAAGCATTCATTGATAAGAAAAGTCCATTTATAGCCTCTCATTC
>NW_018400101.1:3494-3632 GCF_002168275.2 Theobroma umbraticum | reverse complement strand
ATAATTGAATGTCTGCCTTGAGAACCATAAAGAACAAAGTATTCATTGATAACAAAAGTGTATTTATAGCCTCCCAGTCCTTCTACAGCCTTTTTACTCGTTCTAAATGGTTTTATAATCTCATAATTGATTTTAAGT
>NW_018400101.1:3334-3463 GCF_002168275.2 Theobroma umbraticum | reverse complement strand
GTATAATTGAATGTCTCCCTTGAGAAACATAAAGAAAAAGGTATTCATTGGCAAAAAAACTCTATTTACAGCCTTTCATTTCTTTAAACGCCTTATTACTTACTTTAAGTGGTTTTATAATCTAATAAT
>NW_018400101.1:2870-2995 GCF_002168275.2 Theobroma umbraticum | reverse complement strand
TAATCTCATAATTGATTTTAAGTTCAATTTTTGTACATTTTTCATTAAAACAGACTATAATTGAATTTTTACCTTGAAAAGCATGAAGAAAAAAGCATTCATTGGCAAGAAAAGTCTATTTACAG
>NW_018400101.1:2484-2663 GCF_002168275.2 Theobroma umbraticum | reverse complement strand
AAGAAAAGTCTATTTAGAGTCACCTATTCCTTCAAAAACCTAATTACAAGCTTTGAATGATTTTCTAATCTCATAATTAATTTTAAGTTGAATTCTTTTATAATTTTCATTAAAACAGACTATAGTTGAATGTCGAACACAAAAAACGTGAAGAAAAGAGCATTCATTGGCAAGAAAAG
>NW_018400101.1:2315-2446 GCF_002168275.2 Theobroma umbraticum | reverse complement strand
TATAATCTAATAATTGATTTTAAGTTGAATTTTTTATATTTATAATTAAAACAGCCAATAATTGAATGTTTATTTCAAGAAAAGTAAAGAAAAAAGCATTCATTGGCAAGAAAAGTCTATTTATAGCCTCC
>NW_018400101.1:2077-2233 GCF_002168275.2 Theobroma umbraticum | reverse complement strand
TAACTTGAATTTTTTTATATTTTTGATTAAAACAGATAGTAATTGAATGTCTATATCAAGAAACATGAAGGAAAAAGTATTCATTCTCAAGAAAAGTCCATTTACAGTCACCTATTCCTTCAAAAGCCTTATTACACACTTTGAACGGTTTTATAA
>NW_018400101.1:687-1889 GCF_002168275.2 Theobroma umbraticum | reverse complement strand
AAAGGCATTCATTGATAAAAAAAGTCCATTTATAGCCTCTTATTTCTTTAATTGCCTTTTTACTCGTTCTAAAAGATTTTATAATCTCAAAATTACTTTTAATTTCAATTTTTTTACATTTCTCATTAAAACAGACTATAATTAAATGTCTACCTTGAGAAAAGTGAAGAACAAAGCATTCATTGGCAAGAAAAGTCTATTTAGAGCCTCACATTCCTTCGAAAGCCTTATTACTCATTTTAAATGGTTTTCTAATCTAATAATTGATTTTAAGTTGAATTTTTTTACATTTTTGATTAAAACAGACAATAATTGACTGTTTACCTCGAGAAACGTGAAGACAAAAGCATTCAATGACAAGAAAAGTTCATTTATAGTCACCCATTCCTTCAAAAGCCTTGTTACTCGCTTTAAATGGTTTTCTAATCTTGTAATTAATTTTAGGCTAAATTTTTTTACGTTTTTTATTAAAACAGACTATAATTGAATATTTACCTCGACAAACGTGAAGAAAAAAGCATTCATTGATGAGAAAAGTTCATTATAGCCTCCCACTCCTTCAAAAGCCTTATTACTCACTTTAAATGGTTTTTCTAATCTCATAATTGATTTTAACTTGAATTTTTTTACATTTTTGATTAAAACAGACAATAATTGAATGTTTATCTTGAGAAACATGAAGAAAAAAGTATTTATTTTCAAGAAAAGTCCATTTATAGTCACCCATTCCTTCAAAAGCCTTATTACTCACTTTAAATGGTTTTATAATGTCATAATTGATTTTAAGTTGAGTTTGTTTATATTTTTCATTAAAACAGAATATAATTGAATGTCTATCTCAAGAAACATGAAGAAAAACATATTTATTGGCAAGAAAAGTCCATTTATAGTCACCCATTCTTTCAAAAGTCTTATTACTCGCTTTAAATAGTTTATAATCTAATAATTTATTTTGAGTTGAATTTTTTTACATTTTTCCTTAAAACAGGCTATAATTGAATGTCTGCCTCAAGAACCGTGAAGAAAAAAGCATTCATTGATAATAAAAGTCTATTTATAGCCTCTCAGTCCTTCAACAGCCTTTTTACTCGTTCTAAATAGTTTTATAAGCTAATAATTAATTTTAAGTTCAATTCTTTTTACATTTCTCATTAAAACAGACTATAATTGAATGTTTGCCACAAGAAAAGTGAAGAAAAAAG
>NW_018400101.1:461-566 GCF_002168275.2 Theobroma umbraticum | reverse complement strand
TTTAAGTTGAATTTTTTTATATTTTTGATTAAAACAGACAATAATTGACCGTCTATCTCGAGAAATATGAAGACAAAAGCATTCATTGATAAGAAAAGTCTATTT
>NW_018400101.1:0-141 GCF_002168275.2 Theobroma umbraticum | reverse complement strand
AAATGGTTTTATAATCTCATAATTGATTTTAAGTTGAATATTTTTACTTTTTTTTGTTAAAACAGGCTATAATTAAATGTTTACCTCGAGAAAGGTGAAGAAAAAAGCATTCATTGGCAAGAAAAGTCTATTTATAGCCTC
>NW_018400100.1:2046-2164 GCF_002168275.2 Theobroma umbraticum | reverse complement strand
ACTATAAATAGACTTTTCTTGTCAATGAATACCTTTTTCTTTACGTTTCTCGAGCTAGACATTCAATTATAGTTTTTTTTAACCAAAAATGTAGAAAAAATTCAACTTAAAATCAATT
>NW_018400100.1:1718-2036 GCF_002168275.2 Theobroma umbraticum | reverse complement strand
AAAACTATTTAAAGCAAGTAATAAGACTGTTGAAAGAATGGATGACTATAAGTGGACTTTTCCTACTAGTGAATATCATTTTCCTCACGTTTCTCAAGGTAGACATTCAATTATAGTCCGTTTTAACCAAAAATGTAAAAAAAATTAACTCAAAATCAATTATGGCATTATAAAACCATTAAAGCGAGTACTATGACTTTTGAAGGTATGGGTGACTATAAATGTTCTTTTCTTGCCAATGAATGCTTTTTCTTCAAGTTTCTCATGGTATACACTCAATTATAGTCTGTTTTAACTAAAAATATAAAACAATTCAAC
>NW_018400100.1:1384-1531 GCF_002168275.2 Theobroma umbraticum | reverse complement strand
AAGAATGGGTGACTATAAAGAGATTTTTGTTGTCAGTGAATATCTTTTTCTTCATGTTTCCCAAGAAAAACATTCAATTATAATCTATTCTAATAAAAAGCGTAAAAAACTTCAACCTAAAATCAATTATGAGATTATAAAACTATT
>NW_018400100.1:1175-1374 GCF_002168275.2 Theobroma umbraticum | reverse complement strand
AATAAGGCTTTTGAAGGAATAGGTGACTATAAATGAACGTTTCTTACCAATAAATACCTTTTTCTTTATGTTTCTCGATGTACACTTTCAATTATAGTCTATTTTAATCAAAAAGATAAAAAAAATCAGCTTAAAATCAATTATAAAATTATAAGACCATTTAAAGCGAGTAATAAGGCTTTTAAAGGTATGGGTGACT
>NW_018400100.1:352-1165 GCF_002168275.2 Theobroma umbraticum | reverse complement strand
TTTTCTTGTCAATGAATGCTTTTTTCTTCATGTTTCTCAAGATAGGCATTCAATTCTTGTCTATTTTAACTAAAAATGTAAAACAATTCAACTTAAAATTAATAAATAGTTTATAGAACCATTTAAAACAAGCAATAAGGCATTTGAAGGCTTGAGTGATTATAAATGGACTTTTTGTGCCAATGGCTGACTTTTGCTTTATGTTCCCTAAGGTAAGCATTCAATTATAGCTTTTTTTAATCAAAAATATAAAAAAATTTAACTTAAAATTAATTTTGAGATTATCAAATCATTTAAAGTGTGTAATAAGGCTTTTAAAGGAATGGGTGACTATAAACCATTTAAAGTATGTAATAAGACTTTTCTTGCCAATGAATGCTTTTTTCTTCATGTTTCTCGAGCTATGCATTATATTATAATATGTTGTCACCAAAATGTAAAAATATTTGAACTTAAAAGTAATTTTGAGATTATAAAACCATTTAGAATGAGTAATAAGGCTTTTGAAGCAATAGGTGACTATAAATAGACTTTTCTTACCAATGAATGCCTTTTTTTTACATTTCTTAAGGTAGACATCCAATTATAATCTGTTTTAACTAAAAATGTAAAAAAGTTTCAACTTAAAATCAATTTTGAGATTGTAAAACGTTTTACAGTGAGTAATAAGGCTTTTGAAGGAATGAGTGACTATAAATGGACTCTTCTTACTAATGAACACCTTTTTCTTCATGTTTCCCAGGGCAGACATTCAATTATAATCTCTTCTAGCCAAAAACATCAAAAAAATCAACCTAAAATCAATTTTGAGAT
>NW_018400100.1:199-342 GCF_002168275.2 Theobroma umbraticum | reverse complement strand
TTTAAAGTGAGTAATAAGGCCTTCGAAAGAATGAGTGACTCTAAATGGACTTTTCTTACCAATGAATGCCTTTTTCTTTATATTCAATTATAATCTGTTTTAACCAAAAATGTAAAAAAAATTAAATTTAAAATCAATTTTGA
>NW_018400100.1:0-189 GCF_002168275.2 Theobroma umbraticum | reverse complement strand
CCATTTAAAGTGAGTAATAAGGCTTTTTAATGAATGGCTAACTATAAATGAACTTTTCTTGCCTATAAATACCTTTTTCTTCATGTTTCCCAAGGCAGACATTCAATTGTAATCTATTTTAACCAAAAACATCAAAACATTCAACCTAAAATCAATTGTGAGATTATAAAATCATTTAAAGTGAGTAAT
>NW_018400099.1:1147-1226 GCF_002168275.2 Theobroma umbraticum | reverse complement strand
TAGTCTGTTTTAATGAAAAATATAAAAAAATTCAACTTAAAATCAATTATGAGTATAGAAAACCATTTAAAGCGTGTAA
>NW_018400099.1:1005-1137 GCF_002168275.2 Theobroma umbraticum | reverse complement strand
GAAGGAATAGGTGAATATAAATAGACTTTTCTTGTCAATGAATGCTCTTTTCTTCACCTTTCCCAGGATAGATATTCAATTATAGTCTGTTTTAATAAAACATGTAAAAATATTCAACTTAAAATCAATTAT
>NW_018400099.1:797-995 GCF_002168275.2 Theobroma umbraticum | reverse complement strand
AACCATTTAAAGTAAGTAACAAGGCTTTCGAAGGAATGAGAGGCTGTAAATAGACTTTTTTTGTTAATGAATACTTTTTTCGTCATGCTTCCCAAGGCAAACATTCAATTATAGTATGTTTTAATGAAAAATATAAAAAAATTAAACTTAAAATAAATTATGAGATTATAAAATCATTTAGAACGAGTAAAAAGGCTG
>NW_018400099.1:190-302 GCF_002168275.2 Theobroma umbraticum | reverse complement strand
AAATAGACTTTTCTTGCCAACGAATGCCTTTTTCTTTACGTTTCTGAAGGCAGATATTCAATTATACTTTGTTTTAATGAAAAATGTAAAAAATTGAACTTAAAATCAATTA
>NW_018400099.1:0-153 GCF_002168275.2 Theobroma umbraticum | reverse complement strand
GTTGAAGGACTAGGAGGCTATAAATAGACTTTTGTTATCAATGAATGCTTTTTTTAAATGATTCTCGATGTAGACATTCAATTATAGCCTGTTTTGACAAAAAATATAAAAAATTCAACTTAAAATCAATTATGAGATTAGAAAACCATTTAA
>NW_018400098.1:2185-2425 GCF_002168275.2 Theobroma umbraticum | reverse complement strand
GATGAGCAAGGTGGAAAAACTCCTTAGAAAAGGGATTTCTAGCAACCACAGTGTCGCAGCATTGATTGTTCAGCACTGCAGCACTGAAGTTGCCTCACATTCAGCAACCGCAGTGTCGCTCCCCAACGTCGCAGCGTTGAAACCAGCAAATGCAGCGTCGCGGCACTAGGCAGCATTGAGGATATGTTGTTTTTAGGAGATTTATGACGAAGAATAAAGAATGATTGGCAATAATAGGGC
>NW_018400098.1:1564-1717 GCF_002168275.2 Theobroma umbraticum | reverse complement strand
AATTTGAATATCTTGGAGAATAAGTGCATGCCTTTGGAATGAATGTGCTTGCAAAGATAATGGATAAAAGAGTAATTAAGTGTTTGGAAATTGCACCAGAGTTTTGAAAGGTATATACCAAACTATACGTGGCAAGAATGATAATTGATGTTA
>NW_018400098.1:1250-1388 GCF_002168275.2 Theobroma umbraticum | reverse complement strand
AGTGGATACTTGCAATGATATTGATAAGTCTTTAAACAAAACACTGTTTCAAGTGTTGCAATTGCAAGTACTAATTGTATGACAGTTAAAGGAAAATGATGTTATATCAGTATAAAGGAATAGTTGAAGAGATGATTG
>NW_018400098.1:1026-1151 GCF_002168275.2 Theobroma umbraticum | reverse complement strand
TGTGTTGGAGGTATGAAAGATAATTGAGAAATGAAGATGACTTTTAGGAATGATAGTATTGCATGAGATGTAATGATTAAGTAAAGATGAACCTTAAAGGATCAATGAGATTATAAAGCATATAT
>NW_018400098.1:435-553 GCF_002168275.2 Theobroma umbraticum | reverse complement strand
GTTGGTTATAATTTTATTCGATGATGATATTCTGTCATAGGCTATAGCACTAGAAAATGATTAAGATGATCCATCAGTGATTTTGGTAGTAAACAAGTTGATTATAATGATGTTAGCT
>NW_018400098.1:270-425 GCF_002168275.2 Theobroma umbraticum | reverse complement strand
CGTTTATGCTCTTGATATTCATTCATAAAGTTCTATATTTTGCGATCAAGCTTGGTGTCTTTGATATAGCTTAAATGTAAGCTAAAATTTCTTAGGCTATTACGAAGTACATAAATAGAAAAGTATACCATGGATTTAATTTCCTAAGGTCCAAT
>NW_018400098.1:156-260 GCF_002168275.2 Theobroma umbraticum | reverse complement strand
ATATCAATTCTGATATAGCTCAAATATGGAGTTTCGATACATGGAGGTTTGGAAAAATTTTAAGCCTTATACATTAAACTATGCATTTGAATGTGTGTAAGAAA
>NW_018400098.1:0-146 GCF_002168275.2 Theobroma umbraticum | reverse complement strand
CTGCCTTATTTGGCATAAAGATGATGATTAGGAATGTTTAATTGTGGATTTAATTCCCTAAGATAAAAAGGGCTAAAAAACGTTAATTTCGAAAAGGTTTTAATAGATGATTCTTTAATTTTAAAGAGCACCTAAGAAAAGATAAG
>NW_018400097.1:1293-1401 GCF_002168275.2 Theobroma umbraticum | reverse complement strand
AAATGAACTTTTTTTGCCAGTGAATGCCTTTTTGTTCATGTTTCTCGAGATAGAAGTTTAATTATAGTTTGTTTTAACCAAAAATAAAAAACAATTCAACTTAAAATC
>NW_018400097.1:1179-1283 GCF_002168275.2 Theobroma umbraticum | reverse complement strand
TTATAAAACCATTTAAAACGAGTAATAAGGCTCTTGAAGGAATGGGTGACTATAAATAGACCTTTCCTGTCAATGAATGCCTTTTTCTTGACGTTTTTTGAGGT
>NW_018400097.1:483-662 GCF_002168275.2 Theobroma umbraticum | reverse complement strand
CTTTATGTTTCTCGAGGTAAATATTCAATTATAGTCTGTTTTAACTAAAAATCTGAAAAAACTGAACTCAAAATCAATTATGAGAATATAAAACTATTTAAAATGAGTAATAAGACTTTTGAAGGAATGGGTGACTACAAATGAACTTTTTTTGCTAGTGAATGCCTTTTTGTTAATGT
>NW_018400097.1:113-220 GCF_002168275.2 Theobroma umbraticum | reverse complement strand
TATAATCAATTATGAGATCATAAAATAATTTAAAGCAAGTAATAAGGCTTTTGATGGAATGGGTACTATAAAAAGACTTTTCCTCTAAATGAATGACTTTTTCTATA
>NW_018400097.1:0-103 GCF_002168275.2 Theobroma umbraticum | reverse complement strand
ATGAACTTTTCTTACTAATGGATGTTTTTTTCTTCACGTTTCTTCAGGCAAACATTCAATTATAGTCTGTTTTAACATAAAATTTTAAAAAATTCAACTTAAA
>NW_018400096.1:1034-1167 GCF_002168275.2 Theobroma umbraticum | reverse complement strand
TTCTTAATGCAGACATTCAATTATAATCTGTTTTAATAATAAATGTAAAAAAGTGCACCTTAAAACTAATTATGAGATAAAAAAATTATTTAAAGCGAGTAATAAGGGTTTCGAAGGCATGGGTGAGTAAAAA
>NW_018400096.1:726-843 GCF_002168275.2 Theobroma umbraticum | reverse complement strand
CTTTTCTTATCAATGGATATCTTTTTCTTCACGTTTTCAGCGCAAACATTCAATTATAATATCTTTTAATAAAAAATATAAAAAAATTCAAATCAAAATCAATTATAAGATTATAAA
>NW_018400096.1:559-687 GCF_002168275.2 Theobroma umbraticum | reverse complement strand
TGTCTATAAATAGACTTTTTTTGTTAATGGATATCTTTTTCTTCACGTTTGTCAAGGTAAACATATAATTATATTCTATTTTAATAATAAATATAAAAAAATTTATCTTAAAATTAATTATAAGATTA
>NW_018400096.1:392-504 GCF_002168275.2 Theobroma umbraticum | reverse complement strand
TGTTTCTCAAGGCAGACATTCAATTATAATCTGTTTTAATAAAAATATAAAAAATTTCAAATTAAAATTAATTATAAGTTTATAAAATCATTTAAAGCGAGTACTAAAGCTT
>NW_018400096.1:0-137 GCF_002168275.2 Theobroma umbraticum | reverse complement strand
AAAAAAAAAATTCAAATCAAAATCAATTATAAGCTTATAAAATCATTTAAAGCGAGTAAAAAGGCTTTTGAAGGCATCAGTGCCTATAAATAGACTTTTTTTGCTAATGGATATCTTTTTCTTCAAGTTTATTGAGG
>NW_018400095.1:1081-1240 GCF_002168275.2 Theobroma umbraticum | reverse complement strand
AAACTTAAATCAATTATGAGATTATAAAATCATTAAAAGTGGGTAATAAGCCTTGTGAAGGAATTAGTGACTATAAATGAACTTTTCTTCTCAATGAATAGCTTGTTCTTCACGTTTCTTGAGCTAAACATTCAATTACAGTATGTTTTAATCAAAAAT
>NW_018400095.1:595-718 GCF_002168275.2 Theobroma umbraticum | reverse complement strand
TAACTAAAAATGTTAAAAAATTAACTTAAAATTAATTATGAGATTATAAAACAATTTAAACCGAGTAATAAGGCTTTTGAAGGATTGAGTGACTATAAATTGACTTTTCTTCTCGATGAACAG
>NW_018400095.1:279-478 GCF_002168275.2 Theobroma umbraticum | reverse complement strand
ACTTAAAATCAATTATGAGATTATAAAACCATTAAAAGCAAGTAATAAGCCTTTAGAAGGAATGAGTGACTACAAATGGACATTTCTTTTCAATGAATAGCTTTCTTTGCACGTTTCCTAAGGTGAACATTCAATTATAGTCCGCTTTAATAAAAAATGTAATAAAATTCAACTTAAAATCAATTATGAGATTATAAAA
>NW_018400095.1:0-133 GCF_002168275.2 Theobroma umbraticum | reverse complement strand
ATTGTCTGTTTTAAAGAAAAATGTAACAAAATTCAACTTAAAATCAATTATGAGGTTTAAAATCATTTAAACCGAGTAATAAGGCTTTCGAAAGAATAGGTGTCTAAAAAATGATTTTTCTTCTGAATGAATG
>NW_018400094.1:1169-1354 GCF_002168275.2 Theobroma umbraticum | reverse complement strand
AATTCTAGTCTGTTTTAACCAAAAATGTAAAAAAGTTCAACTTAAAATCAATTACGGCATTATTAAACCATGTAAAGCGAGTAATAAGGCTTTTTGAAGGATTGGGTGAGTATTAATGGACTTTTTTTTCTAATGAATGCCTTTACCTTCACGTTTCTAGAGGTTGACATTGAATTATAATCTTT
>NW_018400094.1:741-905 GCF_002168275.2 Theobroma umbraticum | reverse complement strand
TTCAAATTTAAATCAATTTTGTGATTGTAAAATCATTTAAATTGAGTAATAAGGGTTTTGAAGGAATGGGTTACTATAAATAAACTTTTCTTGCCAATGAATGCCTTTTTCATTATGTTTATCTAGGTGGACATCAATTCTAGTTTGTTTTAACTAAAAATGTA
>NW_018400094.1:142-263 GCF_002168275.2 Theobroma umbraticum | reverse complement strand
CTTGCCAATGAATGCCTTTTTCTTTATGTTTCTTGATGTTGACATTCAGTTATAATCTTTTTTAACAAAAAATGTACAAAGAATTCAAATTTCTATCAATTTTGAGATTACAAAACCATTT
>NW_018400094.1:0-118 GCF_002168275.2 Theobroma umbraticum | reverse complement strand
GGAATGGGTGACTATAAATAGACTTTTCTTGCCAATAAATGTATTTTTCTTTTCGTTTCTCGATATTGACATTCAATTATAGACTGTTTTAACCAAAAATGTAAAAAACTTCAACTAA
>NW_018400093.1:2610-2742 GCF_002168275.2 Theobroma umbraticum | reverse complement strand
ATGAATGCTTTTTCTTCATGTTTCTCAAGGTAGACACTCAATCCTAGTCTGTTTTAACTGAAAATACACAAAGAATTCAAATTCAAATTAATTTTAAGATTATAAAACCATTTAAAGTGAGTAATAAGGCTT
>NW_018400093.1:2378-2600 GCF_002168275.2 Theobroma umbraticum | reverse complement strand
GGGTGACTATAATTGGACTTCTCTTGCCAATGAATGCATTTTTATTTATGTTTCTCGAGGTAGAAATTCAATCCTAGTCTGTTTAACCAAAAATATAAAAAAAAACCTAACTTAAAATCAATTATGGCATTACAAAACCATTGAAATCGAGTAATAAGAATTTTAATTGTATGGGTGACTATAAATGGACTTTTCTTCCCAATGAATACTTTTATCTTCATG
>NW_018400093.1:2020-2206 GCF_002168275.2 Theobroma umbraticum | reverse complement strand
TTAAAATTTAAATTAATTTTGAGATTATAAAACCATTTAAAGTGCGTAATAAGGATTTTATAGGAATGGATGACTAAAATTGGACTTCTCTTGCCAATGAATGCCTTTTTATTTTTGTTTCTCAAGGTAGATATTCAATTATAGTCTGTTTAACCAAAAATATAAAAAAATTTAACTTGAAATCAA
>NW_018400093.1:1837-2000 GCF_002168275.2 Theobroma umbraticum | reverse complement strand
TGAAATCGAGTAATAAGGCTTTTGAAGGTATGGGTGACTATAAATGGACTTTTCCTGCTAATGAATACTTTTTTATTCATATTTCTGATGGTAGACATTCCATCCTAGTCTGTTTTAACCAAAAATATACAAAAAATTAAAATTTAAATAAATTTTGAGATTA
>NW_018400093.1:1653-1827 GCF_002168275.2 Theobroma umbraticum | reverse complement strand
CCAAGTGAGTAATAAGACTTTTGAAGGAATGGGTGACTATAAATTGACTTCTCTTGCCAATAACTGCCTTTTTCTTTACGTTTCTCGAGGTAGAATTTCAATTATAATCTTTTTAACTAGAAATATAAAATATATTCAACTTAAAATGAATTATGGCATTACAAAACCATTTAA
>NW_018400093.1:1283-1503 GCF_002168275.2 Theobroma umbraticum | reverse complement strand
AATTCAAATTTAAATCAATTTTGAGATTATAAAACTATTTCAAGTGAGTAATAACACTTTTAAAAAAATAGGTGACTATAAGTGCACTTCTCTTGCCAATGACTGCCTTTTTCTTTACGTTTCTCGAGGTAGACATTCAATTATAATCTTTTTAAATAAAAATATGAAATATATTCAACTTAAAATGAATTATGGCATTACAAAACCATTTAAAGCGAGT
>NW_018400093.1:810-1047 GCF_002168275.2 Theobroma umbraticum | reverse complement strand
TTATAAAACCATTTAATGTGAGTAATAAGGCTTTTGAAGGAATGGGTGACTATAGTTGGACTTTTCTTGCCAATGAATGCATTTTTATTTACGTTTCTCGAGCTAGACATTCAATTATAGTTTGTTTAACTAAAAATATAAAAAAAATTCATTTTAAAATGATTATGGCATTACAAAACCATTGAAATCGTGTAATAAGGCTTTTGATGCTATGAGTGACTATAAATGGACTTTTCT
>NW_018400093.1:538-800 GCF_002168275.2 Theobroma umbraticum | reverse complement strand
TACTTTTTTCTTCATGTTTCTGAAGGTTGGCAATCAATCCTTGTCTAGTTGAACCAAAAATGTACAAATCTTTCAAATTTAAATCAATTTTGAGATTATAAAACTATTTCAAGTGAGGAATAAAACTTTTAAAGAAATTGGTGACTATAAATGGACTTTTCTTGCCAATGACTGCCTTTTTCTTTACATTTCTTGAGGTAGACTTTCAATTATAATCTTTTTAACTAAAAATATAAACTATATCCAACTTAAAATGAATTAT
>NW_018400093.1:0-144 GCF_002168275.2 Theobroma umbraticum | reverse complement strand
CAATGAATTCCTTTTTATTTATGTTTCTCGAGGTAGACATTCAATTATAGTCTGCTTAACGAAAAATATAAAAAAAATTCAACTTAAAATCAAATATGGCATTACAAAACTATTGAAATCGAGTAATAAGGCTTCTGAAGGTAT
>NW_018400092.1:4842-6085 GCF_002168275.2 Theobroma umbraticum | reverse complement strand
AATTATGAGATTATAAAACCATTAAAAGTGAGTAATAAAGCTTTCGAAGGTATAAGTGACTATAAATGGACTTTTCTAGTTAATTAATGACTTTTTCTTCATGTTTCTCAAGGTAGACATTCAATTGTAATCTGTTTTAACCAAAAATGTGTAAAAAAACAACTTAAAACCAATTATGAGATTATAAAATCATTTAAAACGAGTAATAAGGCTTTTAAAGGCATGGGTGGCTATAAATAGACTTTTCTTGCGAATGAATGACTTTTTCTTCATGTTTTTTGAGGTAGACATTCAATTATAATATGTTTTAATAAAAAATATAAAAACAATTTAACTTAAAATCAACTATGAGATTATAAAATCGTTTAAAGAAAATAATAAGGCTTTTGAAGGAGTGAGTGACTACAAATAGACTTTACTTGCCAATGAATGCTTTTTCCTTCATGTTTCCTAAGGCAGACATTCAATTATAATCTGGTCTAGTCAAAAACGTAAAAATATTTAACTTAAAATCAATTATGAGATTATAAAACCATTTAAACTGGGTAATAAGGCTTTCGAAGGAATGGGTGACTATAAATGTATTTTTCTTGGAAATGACTACCTTTTCCTTTATGTTTCTCAAGGCAGACATTCGATTATAGTTTACTTTAACCAAAAATGTAAAAAAATTTAACTTAAAATCTTTTATGAGATTATTGGTCTAAGAATCACCTCATTTGGAGTTTTTTAGAAAGAGATATGGTCAAAATACTGAAACATATACGAATGAAGTTATCACCATACTTGCACTGATTTTCATCAAATGAGTCTTTTTTATCAATTTCCTACAAAAGCCATAAGAGAAATTAGCAATAACTACTCTTAAAGTAATTTAAAATAAAATAACCTAAAATTTAACTAAAATAACTTAAACTAAAAAAACACCTAAAATGCTGAAATTCGAACCTAAAATCTCAAAGATCTAGCTACTTAAGCTCCCAAAATGAGTCAAAATAACTCTATATAATAGAGTTATCAATTATAAAACTTTTTAAAGCATGTTTGGCTTTTAAAAGAATGAGTGACTATAAATGGGTTTTTCTTGCTAGTGAATGACTTTTTATTTACATTTCATGAGATAGACATTCAATTAAAATCTATTTTAATGAAAAGTATAAAAAAAATCTGACTTAAAATAAATTATGAGATTCTAAAACCGTTTAAAGCGAGTAATAATGCTTTCAAAGGAATGGGTAACTAT
>NW_018400092.1:4427-4798 GCF_002168275.2 Theobroma umbraticum | reverse complement strand
GAAAAAATATTCAACTTAAAATCAATTATGAGATTATAAAACCATTTAAAGGGTGCAATAAAGCTTTTGAAGGAATAGGTGACTATAAATAGACTTTTTTAGCCAATGAATGACTTTTTCTTCACGTTTCTCTAGGTAAACATTCAATTATAATCTATTTTAACCAAGAATGTAAAAATATTCAACTTAAAAACAATTATGAGGTTATAAAACGATTTAAAGTGAGTAATAATGCTTTCAAAGGCATAGATGAATATAATTGGGATTTTCTTGCCAATGAAAGGCTCTTTCATCAAGTTTCCCAAGGTGAACACTCAATCATAATCTATTTTAACCTAAAATGTAAAAATATTGAATCTAAAATTAATTAT
>NW_018400092.1:4250-4417 GCF_002168275.2 Theobroma umbraticum | reverse complement strand
AATCATTTAAAGCGAGTAATAAGGCTTTTGAAGGTATAGGTGACAAAAAATGGATTTTTCTAGCTAATGAATGACTTTTTCTTAGCGTTTCCTAAGGTAGACATTTAGTTATAAAATGTTTTAACTAAAAATGTAAAAAATTTAACTTAAAATTAATTATGAGATTA
>NW_018400092.1:4088-4240 GCF_002168275.2 Theobroma umbraticum | reverse complement strand
TAAAGCGAGTAATAAGGCTTTTGAAGGAGTGAGTGACTACAAATAGACTTTGTTTACCAATGAATGCCTTTTTCTTCATGTTTCCCAACACAGACATTCAATTATAATCTTTTTTAATAAAAAATATAAAAATATTCAACTTAAAATCAATT
>NW_018400092.1:3309-3697 GCF_002168275.2 Theobroma umbraticum | reverse complement strand
ATATTCAATTAACATCTATTTTAATGAAAAATGTAAAACAATTCAACATAAAATTAATTATGAGATTCTAAAATCGTTTAAAGCGAGTAATAATACTTTTGAAGGAATTGGTAACTATAAATGGACTTTTCTTATCGATGAATGTCTTTTTCTTCATGTTTCCGAAGGTAAACATTTAATTATAATCTGTTCCAACCAAAAATATAAAATATTCGACTTAAAATCAATTATGAGGTTATAAAAGCATTGAAAGTGAGTAATAAGGCTTTCGAAGACATAAGTGGCTATAAGCAGACTTTTTTAGTTAATGAATGGTTTTTTCTTCACGTCTCTTGAGGTAGACAATCAATTATAACCTATTTTAATCAAAAATGTAAAAAAAAATCAA
>NW_018400092.1:3136-3299 GCF_002168275.2 Theobroma umbraticum | reverse complement strand
ATTATGAGATTATAAAACTATTTAAAGAAAGTAATAGGCTTTGAAGGAATGGGTGACTATAGATGGACTTTTCTATCCAATGAATGATTTTTTCATCACGTTTTACAAGGTAAACATTCAATTATAATTTGTTTTAACCAAGAATATAAAACTATTCAACTTA
>NW_018400092.1:2543-2807 GCF_002168275.2 Theobroma umbraticum | reverse complement strand
TTCAACCTAAAATCAATTATGAGATTACAAAACTATTTCAAGCGACTAATAAGGGTTTTGAAAAAATGGGTGACTATAAACGGACTTTTTTAGCCAATGAATGTCTTTTGAAAAAATGGGTGACATTCAATTATAAGTTGTTCTAACCAAATATGTAAAAAAATTCAACCTAAAATCAATTATGAGATTACAATGATAAGGCTTTTAAAGGAATGGGTGACTATAAATGAACTTTTCCTCCCAATGAATGACTTTTTCTTTATA
>NW_018400092.1:2223-2339 GCF_002168275.2 Theobroma umbraticum | reverse complement strand
AGTAATAAGGCTTTCAAAGGTACAAGTGACTATAAATGGACTTTCTTGCCAGTGATTGCCTGTTTCTTTATGTTTTCTAAGGTAGACAATCAATTATAGTCTGTTTTAACTAAAAA
>NW_018400092.1:2040-2194 GCF_002168275.2 Theobroma umbraticum | reverse complement strand
ACACTCAATTATAATCTATTTAAACCAAAAGTGTAAAAAAAATTCAACTTAAAACCAATTATGAGAATATAAAATTATTTAAAGTGAGTAACAAGGCTTTCAAAGGTATGGGTGACTATAAATGGACTTTTCTAGTCAATGAATGGCTTTTTCT
>NW_018400092.1:1750-1940 GCF_002168275.2 Theobroma umbraticum | reverse complement strand
TTTCGATGAATGTCTTTTTCTTCATGTTTCCCAAGGTAAACATTTAATTATAATATGTTCCAACCAAAAATATAAAAATATTCGATTTAAAATCAATTATGAGGTTATAAAAGCATTGAAAGGGAGTAATAAGGCTTTCGAAGCCATGAGTGGCTATAAGCAGACTTTTTTAGTTAATGAATAGTTTTTT
>NW_018400092.1:1566-1740 GCF_002168275.2 Theobroma umbraticum | reverse complement strand
CTTGAGGTAGACAATCAATTATAATCTATTTTAATCAAAAATGTAAAAAAAATCAACCTAATATCAATTATGAGATTATAAAACTATTTAAAGAAAGTAATAGGGCTTTGAAGGAATGGGTGACTATAAATGGACTTTTCTAGCCAATGAATGATTTTTTCTTCACGTTTTACA
>NW_018400092.1:1187-1305 GCF_002168275.2 Theobroma umbraticum | reverse complement strand
TTTTTTTCACATTTCCCTAGATGAACATTCAATCATAATCTATTTTGACCAAAAAAGTAAAAAAAATCAACCTAAAATCAATTATGAGATTATAAAACTATTTAAAGCAAATAATAAG
>NW_018400092.1:1063-1177 GCF_002168275.2 Theobroma umbraticum | reverse complement strand
GTATGAGTGACTATAAATGGGCTTTTCTTGCCAATGAATATCTTTTTCATCATGTTTCTAGAAGTAGATATTCAATTGTAATCTATTTTTAACCAAAAATGTAAAAATATTCAA
>NW_018400092.1:665-840 GCF_002168275.2 Theobroma umbraticum | reverse complement strand
CTTAAAATCAATTATGAGATTATAAAACTATTTAAAGGGAGTAATAAGACTTTCAAAGGCATGAGTGGCTATAAGCAAACTGTTTTAGTTAATAAATGGTTTTTTCTTCACGTCTCTTGAGGTAGACATTCAATTATAATCTGTTTAAACCAAAAATATAAAAAAATTCAACCTA
>NW_018400092.1:329-413 GCF_002168275.2 Theobroma umbraticum | reverse complement strand
AATGAATGCCTTTTTTCTCATGTTTCTTGTGGCAGACATTTAATTCTAATCAATTTTAATAAAAAATATAAAATAAATTTAACT
>NW_018400092.1:0-319 GCF_002168275.2 Theobroma umbraticum | reverse complement strand
TATGAGTTTATAAAATCATTTATTGCGAGTAATAAGGCTTTTGAAAGAATAGGTGGCAATAAATGAACTTTTTTTCCCAATGATGCCTTTTTCTTCACGATTCTTAAGGTAGACATTCAATTATAGTCTATTTTAATCAAAAATATAAAAATATTCAATTTAAAATTAATTATGGTATTATAAAACTATTTAAATCGAGAAATAAGACTTTTGAAGAAATGAGTGACTTTAAATAGACTTTTTCTGTCAATGACTGCCTTTTTCTTCATGTTCCTCGATGTAAACATTCAATTATAATCTGTTTTAACCAAAATGTAAA
>NW_018400091.1:1117-3128 GCF_002168275.2 Theobroma umbraticum | reverse complement strand
TTTTTGGTCAAAACAAATTATAATTGAATGTTTGCCTTAGAAAACTTAAAGAAAAAGGCATTCATTCACAAAAAAATTTTATTTATAGTCACCCATACTTTCGAAAGCCTTATTACTCACTTTAAATGGTTTTATAAGCTCATAATTGATTTTAGGTTAATTTTTTTAAATTTTTGGTTAAAACATATTATAATTGATTGTCAATCTTGAGAAATGTGAAGAAAAGGCCATTTATTAGAAAGAAAAGTATGTTTATAGTCGCCCAAGCCTTCAAAATCCTTATTACTTGCTTTAAATGGTTTTATAATCTCATAATTAATTTTAAGTTGAATTTTTTATAATTTTGGTTAGAACAGATTATAATTGAATGTCTGCCTTGGGAAACGTGAAGAAAAAGCTATTCATTGATAAAAAAATTCTATTTATAGTCACCCATGCCTCAATAGCGTTATCACTCGCTTTAAATGATTTTATAATCTCATAATAGATTTTAGGTCGAATTTCTTTACATTTTTAGTTAAAACAGATTATACTTGAATGTTTGCCTCTGAAAACGTGAAGAAAAGCTCATTCATTTGTAGGAAAAGCCCAGTTATAGTCACCCTAGCCTTCGAAAGCCTTATTACTCGCTTTAAATAGTTTTATAATCTCATAATTGATTTTAAGTTGATTTTTTTTTACATTTTTGGCTAAAACAGATTATAATTGAATATCTGCCTTGGAGAACATGAGGAAAAGACATTCATTAACAAGAATAGTCCAATTATAGTCACCCGTTCCCTCAAAAGCCTTATCGTTCACTTTAAATGGTTTTGTAACCTCATAATTGATTTTAAGTTGAAATTTTTTACATTTTTTGTTAAAGAAAATTATAATTGAATGTCTACCTTAGGGTACATGAAGAAAAAGCCATTCATTGACAAGAAAAGTTCATTTATAGTCATCTAAGCCTTCGAAAGACTTATTACTCGCTTTAATTTTATTTTATAATCTCATAATTAATTTTAACTTGAATTTTTTTATTTTTTTAAATAAAATATATTATAATCGAATGTCTACGTTAGAAAATGTGAAGCAAAAGTCATCCATTGGTATAAAAGTTTCACTTATAGTCACTCAAGCCTTCTAATGCCTTATTACTCACTTTAAATGGTTTTATAATCTCATAATTAATTTTAAGTTAGATTTTTTTACATTTTTTGTTAAAACAGATTTTAATTGAATGTTGACCTTAAACAACGTGAAGAAAATGGCATATATTAGCAAGAAAAATCCATTTATAGTCACTAATTCCCTAAAAAGCCTTATTACTCACTTTAAATGGTTTTAAAATCTCATAATTGATTTTAAGTCAAATTGTTTTACATTTTTAGTTAAAAGAGATTATAATTGAATGTCTGCCATGGGAAATGTGTAGACAAAGCCATTCAATGATAAGAAAAGTCCATTTATAGTCACCCACACCTTCAAAAACCTTATTACTCGCTTTAAATAGTTTTACAATCTCATAATTGACTTTAGGCTAAATTCTTTTACATTTTTAGTCAAAACAGATTATAATTAACTATTTTCCTTGAGAAACATGAAGGAAAAGACATTCATTGACAAGAAAAGCCCATTTATAGTCACCTATGCCTTTAAAAGCCTTATTACTCGCTTTAAATGGTTTTATAATCTCATAATTGATTTTAAGGTAATTTATTTTACACTTTTAGTTAAAACCATTTATAATTGAATGTCTGCCATGGGAAACATGATTATAAAGCCGTTTATTGATAAGAAAAGTCCATTTATAGTCAACCGTACTTTCGAAAATCATGTTACTTGCTTTAAATATTTTTACAATGTCATAATTGATTTTATGATGAATTGTTTTACATTTTCAATTAAAACAAATTATAATTGACTGTTTGCCTTGAGAAATATGAAAAAAGAAAGACATTTATTGACAAGAAATGTCCATTTATAGTCACCCATACTTTCAAAAGCCTTATTACTCGCTTTAAATGGT